>NC_056741.1:1567496244-1567498744 GCF_019279795.1 Protopterus annectens
ATAGTGCTATACCTGTGGACTATACCTTCAGCCAGTTCTGGGATTTGTTTGGTTTATACCTTGCTGAGGTTTCTGGGTTTGTTTCTGCATATAACTATATATATATATATATATATATATATATATACACACACACACACACACACACATATATATATATATATATATATATATATATATATATACACACACACACACACACACACACACACACACACACACACACACACACACACACACACACACACACCAGCCACAGCCCAGACCTAAATCCAGCAGGAAAACTGGGGTGGCCTCACAAGGGCTGTGCAAAAGAGATGCCCTCACAATCTGACAGATCTGCAGCACTTTTTCTAGGAAAAGTGGGCAACTAGTGCCAAGTCAGGATGTGCCATGCTGATCGACTCCTAACCCATGCAGACTGAATGTTGTCAATCAATCAAGAGGTGCTTCAACACAGTATGACTTTATGGGTGTCCACACTTATGCAACCAGCTTATTGTATGTTTTTTCAATAGTTTTTTTCTCCCCTAGGAGATCTGGTAGTTTTGCAATTGAATTGTTTAGGTTATAGGTCACATTACAGGTGGGAACAGTTGTAAAATGTATTGTGGTCTCATTCACAAAACATGGCATTTTAACAGGGGTGTGTACACACAGACACACAATTTCTGAAATATTGCAGTTACCGTTTGAAGGTTGACAGACTAACATGCACACACAGACACAGACACAGGTGCCCCTTGCTTGCATACACACACACACACACACACACACACACACACACACACACACACACACACACACACACACACACACACACACACACATATGCATGCCCACCCCTTATTGCGATTGCAGTAAAAAATTTTAGCTGCATGACACAAGTACTGTTAGGCCTCTAAGAAATAATGCTAAACAGTCCCACAATGAGAACAGATTTGGCATTACAGCTTCTCTGCCCTTGACATTGAATGTGGGTTTCCAATCTGTGGCGATCAAAGAAAATGGATCTGGTTTGTGACGGATACACCTTACCTTGTGGCCGATTTCAAACAGGCAACTTGCACACATACAAAAAATAAAAGAAAAAGCGATTTGGGCACACCAGAAAACAGCTCACAGTTAATTTATTGCAGTAAAATTCCACACAAGCACTTTTGCCTGACACAATGCATGGCTTTATCAAGTGAATAAAACACACACAATTGCAACCATTTAAGTACCCTGTTTCTCAAAAAAGGCACCAAGATGTTTTAAAGATAATTAAACTCAACCACTAGATACTAAAATAAATAACAACCACTTCACATTTTTTCTATGTAAAAATAATACAATCTCTTAAAAAACATAAATGTTGATGTAAGTATACAAAGTTAAAATTTTCTAGCCTTCTTTATTAAATATGGCTTAATAGAAATATTGTCATTCAGACCTGGGAGATAGTTGGATTAAGCATAACTTGCCAATAGGTTTCCCTACAACTGAGCCAGTTCTCCCAGTCATCTCTCCCAGGATCCACAACGACCTGTTCCAGAATTCCAAAAAGAAATCCAGTGTGACTAGGCTGTGTAGTGAAGTGCCTGTAAAGAGCATTGTTCAGACTCTTCTTAATATTATAAGTGTGTTCGTAGATACGCTTTCCCAGTGCTCTTTCAGATTTCCCCACATAAAAATTAGGACAGTCTTTACATAAAGCCAAGTAAACTATACCCTTAGTCATACAACTGCCCTTCTTAAAATGTATAACACTCTTCACATTAATATCTAACATTATTTGTTCCTTACCAATAATTTATTTGCAGTACCCACATCTCTCACATTTACTGGTTCCAAAATCACCCTGATATTTTATCTCATTCCCATTTCTTTCAAAAACTTTTTTTAAATTAGTACCCGTCTTGAAAACAAATATAGGCCTCTCACCTATTTTTTGCACAATGTCTTGATTAAATTTTAACATATTCCAATTATTCTTAATCAAGTCCTTAATCTCCTGTGAAGCATGGCTAAACTGAATCACCAATGCCCTTGTGAAATAAAGGAAAAGCAAGTACTGGATGAATTAATAAGTAATAAAGAGATCCGTATTATGAAACCGGACAAGGGGGCGATATGGTTCTAGTCAATGCCACTGATTATTCGAGTAAGATGTTAGAAATTTTGAATGGCACCAGTGTCTATGTAACAGTTTTTATCAATGAAATTAATATTTCCTATAGGAAGTTGGACCTGGCAATAGAGGAATTTGTATTGGAAAATAGACTTGACCAGAGGATAGGTAGAATACTGCAGACTAAGAAGCCTACACTTGCTTCTTTTTTTGGAATTCTCAAGATACATAAGAGTACTACAAATCCACCTTATAGACCCATTGTATTTGGGGAAGGGTCTAAAAATTACCCTATAGCTACCTTTTTAGACCATTCACTTAAACATATTGTAGATGGGTACCCACACTTATTAAAAGACTCTGGTGATTTCCTGCGGAGCTTAACCC
>NC_056741.1:1568934591-1569162519 GCF_019279795.1 Protopterus annectens
TTTCCTCCTATCCTTGGGGTGCTAGTGCCCTGCGTAATTGCTTGAACTGTTGTACTTTCTCTCCAGTCAACTTCCAGGTCTTCAGCTTGGTCTCTGTTGACCTTAGAGTCTTCTCTGACCACTGCTTGCAGCTGATTGTAGCAACTAGTGGTTTATACTATGGGCTGACTATTTCACTGGAGATGACTTTGCAGTCATGGATTTGAAAGTGCCTTTTCCTTAGTAAGAGGACATCTACCTGAGTTGCATGTCGGTCTTGTATGTGATCTTGTGACTGTATCTATTTCTCAACCGTGTGCTGGTTACTATCAAGCCATTGATATTGCCATTGTTGCCACACCCATGTGGACCCAGGCAGTCCTCATATCCTCTTCTGTCTGTCCAGATATGTATATTCAAGTCACCCATTATCAACACCAATTCATATTGTCCTGCTTTAATCAACACCAGTTCATGTTGTCGTGTTTTATCTAGTAGGTCCTACAACTGCTGTCTGAATGCACACTTTTTCTCACTATCACCACCCTGCTGTAGGCCATAGGCTGAGATTATAAATACTGCCTTATCATTATACTGGAGTCTGATTGCCATGAGTCCATCATTAATTCTGATGATATCCCTCACTGCCGTCTGAAGCCTCTCTCTCACCACAAATCCTACACCATTTCTAGCCTGTCCCCCTCCTGAGTAGTAGAGTCTGGATCCCAAGCCAAGTGGCTTTGCTGCATTGTCCTTCCATCTCATCTCTTGGATACATAGGATGTCCAGCCTCCTCCATATCATCATGTCATCCACTTCCAAGCTGCGTCCTGTCAGTGAACCTACATTAAACATAGCAATTCTCAGTTCATGTTTGGTAGTTTGGTTGGTTTTACACCCAGCTTTCGCTCAACAGAGCTATCCCAGGTAACCCAGGCTGGGGAAGTAGACACTGGCCAGCCAGCAGCTTACTGACCCAGGGCTGCTGGGCTTTATGACAGGCACACACTGGCCGATAGGGGCACATATACTTCACCCACCTTTAGCAAGGGTCCCTGGCTTAGGTCAGAGTATGCCATGTCCTCAACCAGCTTATCACCAGTAAGTCTCTCATGTATATATGTATATATAGGTTCATAGGTTGGTACTAGGCTATCGGCCCTAGGGCCTATTCAAACCTAGCCATAACAATTCCCTGGATATTTCTTCCCACAATATTTACTTCTCTGGACCCCTGTCTAGCAGGGTGACTGACATGATCCCCTGGGTGAATTTCCTATCTCCCATCCAATCATCAAGGTTCCTTTTGAAGAGGGCCAGTGAGGCGCTCTGCTTGACATGTATGGGCAGTCTATTCCAGAGTATGGGGAGTCTCTGGGTCAGGAACCTATCCCTCCAGCATGTTTTGTTCATTGTGATGACAAGGTTTAGATCCCTGGAGCTTGTGGCTTTGAGGGATTGGGATTTCTTTAAGTAGACATGTCCAACAGCTCAGGGTTTAACATGGCCTTGTATGTTAAGCAGAGATCGCCTCTGAGTAGACGATATGCCACAGAGTATAGCTGGAGGATTTTTAGATGGTCAGCATATGGCATCTGCTTTAGGCCTGTGATTCTTTTAGTGAGGTATTTCTGTGGCCTTTCCAGCTGTTGTAGATGTCTTGTGAGGTACATACCAAACAGGGCATTATACTCTATAATGGGTCTAATGAGGGATGAGTACAGTGGGACAATGACCTCCTTTTTTCTGGATGAAAAGCCCTTAGTGATGAGGTGTGCCCCATAGAAGGATTTCCTGACTGTTGTGGTGATGTAGTTATCGAAAGTGAGACCACTGTCCACCTGTGTCCCTAAGTCTCTCATCACACTTTTGATGTTTAGTGTATTGCCAACTATGTGGTAATTCATGGGTACATGTTTTTTTTCCAAAGGGGATAACTGTACATTTCTTGGCATTAAGCTTGATCCCATGGCTCTGGCACCAGGCACCTGTTTCTGTAAGGCCCTTTTGTAGAATATCCACATCATTTGGGGATTCAATAATGGCTCACAGTTTGCAGTCATCTGCAAACTTTGTTAGCCAGAGTCCCTTAGTGTTGGCCTGTACTTCAGAGAACTAGATGCCAAACAAGAGTGGTCCCAGGACTGAACCCTGAGGTACTCCACTTGTCACTTGTCTGGAGCTGGATTTGGAGTCGGCTACTTTTACAGTCTGGGTACTGTCAGTAAGCCAGTTGGCAACCCATCGAGTGACATAGTGATTTATGCCCAGCTTAGTAAGTTTATCTATGATTCCAGAGTGGGGGATGGTGTCGAAGGCCTTGGCGAGGTCCAGATAGGCTGTGTGGACCACCTTACCCTTGTCCACAGCTCTGGAGACTGATTCGAAGAAGTCAATCAGATTCAGGAGACAAGATTGGACCTTCACAAACCCAAACTGGGTGGGGTCCAGTGTTTGAAGGTTGCCAATGTCTTTGTTGATAAGTTCTATGATAATGCGTTCCATGCCCTTGCAGATCAGGCTTGTCAGACTGATGGGATGGTAGTTCCTGGGATCCAAGGCAGATCCCCCCTTGTGGAGTGGGATAACTGTAGCCGTGTGCCACTCAGTGGGCATGAAGCCTCAGGTGAAGCTGTGATTTAACATGACACTTAGGTGAGGTGCCAGTTCATTTTATAGTTCATGTAGTACACAGCCTGGGATGTCATCTGGTCCCATGGATGCTGTATTCTTAGCTTTGGAGTGTGCTGTTTCTACCTGTGTGGCCATGATTACCAGAATTTGGCAATCTTTTGGTATTGAGATGGGCCCTTTAGGGGGTGAGAGGGGGGTGAAGTTGGCACTAAATCGATCTGCCAGGATATTGGCAATATCCTTGGGATCAGTATATTTAATGCCATTCTGTTGTAGCTCAGAGCAGATCTGAGCATTGCCATTTAGATTCTTTTTTTTTTTTTCAAAACAAGTTTATTGTTTTAACATATAAGAGAAATATCATAACAATTTTATACAAATAATTAAAAATAGGTATTATTATAATATTCAACAAAACAACTAAAGTATTTACAAAGACATCCACTACAATCAGATCAATTAATTAAACTAAAATACTGTGCTATTGAAATTAGAATTTTTTTAACAAATTTTGTAAATTATCCCATACAATAAAATGTGATGTTTTTCTAGTTGTTCTCATTCTAATTGTGCTTATTTCCATATGACACATTATATTCATAACATTTTTAAATTCATTGAACGAAGGAGGTGTATCTGAAATCCAATTTCTAGTTATTATTTTCCTAGCCACTGCTAGGATAGACCATAACAAGGGAAGCTTAATCTTTTTAACACATTGAGGTACAGGTGTGTTGAATAATATAAGAGACTTAGAAATAATGAAATTATCTGTAAAAGAGCCTGCAAAATTCATTAATTGACTTCCAGTATTCTTTCAACTTCATACAGTCATAAAACATATGAGCCCAGTCAGCATTAATTTCTACATTACATCTCTTACATAGATTATCTTTATTATTAATTTTATTCATCATCAAAGGTGTATAAAAGATCTATGTAAAAATTTCCATGTATAAAGTCTCCAGACAATGGAAGATGTAGTTCTATAAGCAGATTCCAATATATATTGTTTATCTTGTTGAGTTGGTGGGTCCCCATTAATAGTGGTGAAATAATTCCAGTATGAATCTACATTGTAAAAGTTTCTTGTCTGATAATTTTATGTATATATGAAAGTTTACCTTTATCAGAAACTTTATGCTGTAAATTTATTATCAAGTAATCAATCAGTTTTGGAATAGATTCTTTAACTGTTATAGACATTAGATCTATTCTATCAATGAGATGTTGTCTAAAGATCTGAACCTCTAACCAGCAAGTTTCTCTTAGATCAAATTCTTGTTTTAAGAAATCTAGATTTTTAACTTTATTATCAGATATCAGCTGATACCAGTACTTTAGATTATTATCTATAGCTAAATGAGCTCCTTCAGAAGTAGATGACATAAGCATACCCTGAGTATAAATTATAGGAATACAATAAAATTCCATTCCCTATACTTAGGGTGCATGAATATAAAGTTACGATAACTAATAATAATATTTAATGGGTAACAGACCATATGTTTAGGTGTAATAGGTGAAGTACAAAATTCCTTTAGCAACCACAACATGGAGTTATTTATAATCATATTTTTATGTGTTAAGGAGATTTTCATGAAGTGCATACTAATTAGCTCCCAATAATCTTTCCATTTTGCGACATATGACCGATCTATTAATAAAGTAATAACTTTTATAATAGAAGAGATAATATATAAATTAAAGTCTGGAAAAGAAATATCCCCTTGAGACCAGCTATTAGTATGTTTCTTTAATGCAATCCTAGGTCTATTAGGTGCCCATAAGAAATTTAACATTAGTGTATTCAGTTTCTTGATAGTTATTTTTGTAGGTGAAAGTATTATTGATTGTATTAAGTATAAAATCTTGGAGAATATTATCATTTTAATAATTGTAAGTCTCTCCTCCATAGTAAAAAACATATTATTCCAGGTATTAAAAAGATTTTGTATATTAAGAAAACAGGTATTATAGTTATTATATATAATAGATTTAATATCTTTAGATAGTATTATACCTAAATAAGTTATCTGACCTGAGTTGGGTACATATTTAGTAAAATCACTAATGAGAGTATTTTTTCGTGTATATATAGGTAGTATTTTAGTTTTTCTTCATTGAATATTAAACCAGAAATACTTTTAAAATTCATCATTTTATCAAATAAAGACTGCATAGAATAATTAGATCCTGCTGATGTAATTAGAACATCATCTGCAAAAAGTTGAATTTTTGATGTTGTATTTTCTTCTATTTCAAAACCCTCTATGTCAGTACTGTTTCTAATCAAATTAGCCCAAGGCTCCATTACTAAAGTGAATAATAGTGGAGAAAGTGGACATCCTTGCTTTGTACCTTTAAGAATGGGTATTTTTTGTGAAACATATGTTCCTACCTTAATATAAGCCAGCGTTCCTTTGTATAAATGCTCAATTAAATTTACAAATGCATCAGAGAAATTTGTGCATTTCAGTAAGGTAAACAGATAGTCCCAACTTACTGAATCAAATGCTGAACCTATATCAAGACTAATAAGTGTTAAATCTTTCTTTTTCCTATTTGCAAAATCAATTAATGTTAAAGTTCTTCTTATATTATCAAAAGTATTTCTATTTACAATGAAGCCCGTCTGATATATGTCTATAATGCCGGGGATAATTGTCTTCAATCTATCAGCAAAAATACTCATAAACATTTTATAATCAACATTAAGTAATGAGATGGGTCGATATGAAGAACATCTAGTTGGATCTTTATTAGGTTTTAAAATTGGTGAAATAAATGTATATTGCCAAGATGGGGGGGGTTATTAACTCAGTTTGGGCCAGAATAAAAACCTTATGTATTAATGAATATGTAGTTTTAGAAAGGATTTTATTTATCTCTGGTATAATACCATCATTACCCGGTGCTTTGTTTGATTTAAGCTTATTTATTTGTGTAATAACTTCTGTATATGAAATACTCTTGTCCAATAGTTTAATCTGTTGTTTATTAAGCTTTTTATTCATGTTTGTGGTTATAAACTCCTTTATTTTATCTTTAGGTTCCATGTTAATGTTGTTATGGCTAATCTTGTGAAAGTGATTTCTAAATTCATCCAGTATTTCTGGTATACTAGAAACATTCTTCTTTTTCCTTAGAGAAAAGATTTCTTTGATATGGTTTTGTTTATTCAATCTTTTGTTTTATTTTTAAGTCTATGTAAGTATTTGGGGCTTATTGAATAAGACAAAAACTTGTATTTCTCTAAAGTTATTTTAACTTTATGAGTTAAAATTTCTTTGTATTTCTCATTTAGTTTGTTTATTTCTTCAATAACTTTCTTGTCCATAATATTTTCTTTATTATTATGTTTATAAGAGTCTAGTTTACTTTGAATATCTAACAATTCCTTATCCCAAGATTTCCTTTTGTTATTATACCATCTGATACTTTGTCCATATAGATATGATTTTAAGGCATCCCAAACATAGACAATGGAGACTTCAGGAGTATTATTTATGTCTAGAAAATGTTGTACTTCTGAAAGTATATATTCTTTATAGTCTTTTAGCTGAGTTAAGTATGCTGGTATCCTTTTGATCTGAACATTATGAGTATTTTTATCATGAATTCAAAAACAATTGAGTTATGATCAGATATAGGACATGAAATGATTTTGGAATTAATTAAATCTGTTACCATCTGGTTAGAAATAAAGACCCTATCTATTTTTGAATAAGTTTTGTATCTGTTAGAAAACAAGGTGTATGGTAATGATTTTGACTCTATCTGATTATTAATATCATTCAAATGATAAGAATTAGCAAAATCATTTAAATGTTTTGCATTAGATGTAATTCTTCTTTTCTTTATAGTGGTAGTATCACTTTCATGTAGTATACAATTACAATCACCAGCTAAAATAATATCCCCTACAGAGAATGATATGATCTTATCAATATGATGTTTCACTGTATTAATACCAATTCCAGGTATCCAATATACATTAATTAAAGTGTAAGTCTTCCCATTAATTTGTATTGTAACCATACAAAACATTCCTTTGTCATCCTGATAAGACTTAATGGTTTTAGGAATGGGCATACTTTTATTCCATAAAATAGCCACTCCTCTTTTTCTGAGTGTGCTCTGAACTAACCAATACTGTATACTTATTAGTGGCTAGTTTATCAATATCTTTTTCAAGAGATGGGTTTCTTGCAGGAAGACTAGATTGGCCTTGTGTAGATTAATGTATCTTATTAGGCTTGCCCTTTTACACGGATTATTCAATCCATTAATGTTTAAAGAAATTCCTTTTAAAGATGTCATTTGGCATTTTTAAAACTCAAGAATCTTATGATCGAAATAACAAATAACAAGATAAATAATGTTACATCTCCTCTTTTAGGTGTACCTTTAAACATAGCTGTATTTATTAAATCTCTTATGGGATTTTGTATAGGATTCAATTTTGTTTGTAGTGACAATGAGTGTACAAAATATATTGTGGATGTCAAAACTATATACATATAACAATGAACAAGTGAAAATAATGTAAGGATTAAACCTTGCATCCCGCCTGGAGTTGAAAACTCCAACTTAGAGCAGTATTTACTACTCAAGTTAACCCCTACCCTAAGCAGCAGTACCTCAGCTACCACCTTATCAATTTAATACTAGTTATATTTAACTGAGGTTAACAGTTTTCAATTCAATTATCTATCAAGACAAAACTACACATTTGGTAAAACAGCATCATATAAACTAAAATAAACTTTTTTTTTTTTTTTTTTAAACTGTTCATACTATTATATAGATCTATGTAATATATAACACTTGTATTCTAATAGCATTCAAATAATCTTAATGTTAGAAATCAAGAGGAGAGAAAATTATGTTCTAACATTCATTTAAATCAAAAACTTTGGCTAATATGATTCAGACATTACATGCATTAAGATGCATCTATTTTCTGTCATGTGAATTCTATCAACAGCTTCCAAAAAAAATCTTGAATTGTTTGTATATGAGCATTTACTTAAACTCATTATTGTCAATAGAGTAAAATATTGTATTCATAAAATTATTATAAATCATATTGCATAGTTATGCAGATTCTCAGAAACACCTGTTATTACCTAAAAAGCCATCACACACATAAACACAGACACACACACATACATATACACACACACACATATACACACACACACATACCCACACACACACACACACACACACACACACACACACATACATATACACATACACATATATACATACATACACACACACACACACACACACACACACACACACACACACACACACACACACATATATACACATATATCTGATCTCACTGAGCTGCCCCTGCAGAGCACCATCCCACTTGCCGTCCCCAGAACAAATCTGTCCGCTTCACACAAAATAATGCACAGCAAACACACACTAGCAACCAGATTTTACAATCATGCTAACCTACTGCTTTAAAATATATCACATGACATTTCTTCCAGAATAGAGTTATAAGATTATTTATGCTTGTCAATCAGATAAATTAAATGAGTTATAGTAAAGTATATGTTTGGGACACAAGTTTTAACACAGATTATTATGCTACTGTTAAGTAGATTTTCAAAAACATTTAAATAAATGTTTCATTTTCTATGCCTTCTAAAATAACATGTTTACTTGCTACAAGAAACTACATCATCTAAACTCATCATAACTGACACATTTTATGAATAGAGTATTTTTCCTGAATCTGTGGTGTGTCAGTGTGATAACCTTGTCAATGTTTATACTAACTGCTTTCAGTTTCTCTGTGAAAATTCTGTGAGTGAAGCTTCTGAGGAAACTCATGGACACTGTGCATGAGACAGCCCACATCCCAGATTGTCTCCCTTAACATTTTAAGGGAAACTTATTAAAACTTGTGGCAAACATTCATTTTGTCAATAGAGTAAAACATTGTATTCATAGAAATCATTACAAATCATATTGGATAGCCATGCAGACTCTCAGAAAAAAGCCATCACACTCACACACACACACACACACACACACACATATATATATATATATATATATATATATATATATATATATATATATATATGATCTCACTGAGTTGTGTCCCTGCAGAGCACCATCCCACTTGCTGTCCCAGAATAAATCTGTCTGCTTTATACAAAACAATGCACAGCAAACACATATTGGTAACCAGATTTTACAATCATGCTAACCTACTGCTTTAAAATATATCACATGACATTTCTTCCAGAATAGAGTTATAAGATTATTTATGTTTGTCAATCAGATGAATTAAATGAGTTATAGTAAAGTATATGTTTGGAACACAAATTTTAACACAGATTATTATGCTGCTGTTAAGTAGATTTTCAAAAACATTTAAATAAATGTTTCATTTTTATGCCTTCTAAAATAAGACATTTACTTACTACAAGAAACTACATCATTTAAACTCATTATAACTGACATATTTTATGAACAGAGTATTTTTCCTGAATCTGTGGTGTGTCAGTGTGATAACCTTGTCAATGTTTATACTAACTGCTTTCAGTTTCTCTGTGAGAATTCTGTGATTTGAAGATTCTGAGGTAACTCAAGGACATTGTGCATAAGACAGCCCACATCCCAGATTGTCTCTCTTAACATTTTGGCGGAAACTTATTAAAAACTAGTGACAAACATTCATTTAGCAGTGTAAATGCATCTAAACATGACAGAACCTCCACAATGTATTTCACAGATCATCACAGCCTCTATGCAAGTGAAATTAAACTCAAAATTACCAACAAGCAATAAAACTCAGCATTCTTCTCCCAACTCAATTTTCATACAAATCCTATTATTCACTGTGCCCACACAGTCAAAAGCATTTCTATATATTAATAAAGAAAAGAAAAGAGAGTAGAAAATAAAAGGGAGTGAGGCAGAAATAAAAAAATGTAAGAGAAAGCTGTAAGAAGTATATACAATGGAATGTTACTTACTTTTTATATTAATAGAGTTAAAAATAAAACATATTATTTACTCTTATTTAGTTCTGATTATTATTAGTTAAAGCATGACAGATTATTTACAAACAAGCATAAGCAGTATAATCAAGGAAGTATAATTAGAAATAGCATTTGAAGAACTTATAAACTTTTACAAGAAATAAATATGTTATTATTCTATTAATGATATTTTCATTACTGTTCTCTCCTGCCCTCCCCACCCTTTACCCACTACATAATCTAAATAGAATGTCATTGTTTAAACAAAGAAAATAATAAAAGAAGAAGAAAAAAAAAAGATAAAGATAAAACAATGTATCAAATTACTAACCTTACTTTTTTCAGAAAGAAAACAAATCGAGTCACAGCCTGCCATTAAATCCTCAGGCATTTTGACTGGTTATGAAACAAAACATTTCTTTGCACATAGAGAATAACTTTGATTAAATCTTTTCCAAAATATTTGTGGCTTTCTGGAAATGCAGGAACTATATTCAAAAGATTAATAATGAACTAAAATGATGAGAGAGAAAAAAAAACATATAACAAATCATTTGTTTTTTAGTCTCTTCTTCTTCTCTGAAGTCTTCCAGGAAGCTTCAGTTGCCAATCTCTTTAATGAAGAACTAGCCCATTCCATTTCTTCTATTTTATCCAAAATCCTTTTTCTTTGACAAACAGTAAAGCAGAGTCTAAATCATCAAGACCTTAGGACCATCAGGAAGGAAGATTTTAAGCTTGGCAGGAAACAGAAGGTATGTTTTAAACTGTGCTTTTTAAGCTCCCTTATTAGTGGCAGAAAAACTTTTCTTTTAGCAATTACCATGGAAGAATAGTCATTGTCAAAACGCACAGTTGTCTCATTAAACTTAACAGGAGCTTTAGCCCAAGCAGATTTAAGAACCATCTCTTTATCAAAAGATGATAGAAATCTAACTATAACTGATCTAGGATAGTTTTTGTTAGAGTTGGTATTAGCTATAGATCTATGTGCTCTTTCGATACCAAAAGAGAATGCTTCTGGTAAATCTAAAGTTTTAGGGAGCCATGTTGTTAAAAAAGAAGTAATATTGTTACCTTCAATATTTTCTGGCAGTCCAAAAATCCTAATGTTATTGCGCCTAGATCTATTTTCCAGGTAATCCAGCTTTGTTTGTAAATGTGTATTTTGTTTCAGCAGAAACTCAATGTTGATTTCCTCTTCTTGTATTTTATTTTCCATGTCATTCACAGCTTCTTCTATGCCTGTCATCTGGATCTTCTGTTGTTGCAGGTCCATATGTAACAAGTCTATTTGTTTTGTAGCTCTTTCTATGAAAGTGTCTATTTTAGTATCCATTTTATCCATCTTAGCAGTAAGTTGCTGGACTATAATTATCAGAGACTGAAGTTCTTTCTTGATGCTGGAGTCTTGAGAATTTGTCTTACTGGAACTCATTTCAGACTGATAAACTGACAGGAAAATTTCCAAAGTAATTTCTGACAGGAATATTATTAAGATTTCCTTTCTTTTTTAGATATAGTTCAAGAACTATATAAAACAAACATATTTAGAAAGAAAATTACTTCAAGAATTAATTTTTTAAGTAATTAATTCCTGTCAATGTAATGAAATTGGTGGAGCTGAAGAAATCTGCTGCTATCCTGTGTTCATCCTTGGCCACGCCCCTGCCATTTAGATTCTTGACATAACTATAGAATGCCTTTTGGTTGTCTTTGGAATCTTTGGCAATTTTATTTTCGTAACTAGCTTTTGAGGATTTTATGAGGGATCTCAGCTTCTTACTGAGGCTGGTGAGGGAGTTTTTTGCATCCTTGGATTTTCTTCTTTTCTGCAACAGTTTCATCCTTCTGTTGTATAGTTTGTTTATAGCAGGGGACCACCAGATTGGCTTCCTTTTTTTGCAGAAGAGCATCTTGGTTCTATTTGGGAAGGCACGGTTCATGCATGAGTGTATGTGCTCGTACAGTGCCTTAGTGTAGGATTCTTCAGTCAAACTTTCAGATCCCGTCTGCATGGGTGTCATGAAGTTTGTCACTTCGGACTTTAGTAGCATGAAGTTGGCTTTGGAGAAGTTTTTTAAGAAGGTTTCCTTACTGGGAGTGGGGTTGGGATGTGGATGTCAAGGGTGATTTGCTTATGGTCAGACCTGACCAATGAGGGGGTGACCACTGGTGTGGAGCATCTATCTCCCATGTTGGTAATGACCAGGTCTAGGATATTGGAGCCCCTGGTGGGACAATGGATTAGTTGATCCAAGGCATTGGAATTTATGAATTCCAAGAACCGTTGGGAAAAGGAGTTAGTACCCGAGTAGTTTTCCCAGTTTATGGCAGGGTAGTTGAAATCACCCAGTATTAGGGTGTTTGGGTGTATCTATTTTCCAGTATGTTTAGAAAGGTGTAGTGAGAATCTTGGGGCATGCTGGGGGATCTGTAGAAAACTGAAATTTGGATTGCAGTCTTACCTAGTGTTAGCTGCACCTGGAGAATTTCATATGCATTGTGTTGGGCAACTAGCCTGGAGGTGTGAATATTCTTGGTGAATATGGACACTCCTCCACCTTTAGTGTTTCGGTCTTGGTTTTGTGGTCGAAACGTGTGGTAAGAGTTGTAGCCTGGTATTGCAGGGGTGCTCCCTGGAGCCTTGAACCAGGTCTCAGTTACTGCACAGATATCAATGTTCCCCATTTTTAGGAGTCCCTCAAGAGAGTGCATTTTGAGGTTTAGACTTCTAGCATTGAGTAGCATTACCTTCAGATTTTGCATGCTTGTATCTGTTACGGTGGTGGTTTTATCCTTTGAACCTTGCCTAAAAAAGGCACTATAGGGGTGGCAAGAGATTTAGCCAGTAACCTGAATCCCAGGGGTGACAGGTGCAGACCATCTCTGGCAAAGCATCGTGGTTTGTTGATCATGTCTTCCCAGGCAGACAGATACTGGATCCCCTTTGAATGACACCAGAAGCTTAACCAATTGTTGAAGTCAATCATTTTGTCCTTATACTGTGGTATCATTCTGGGCGAAGGCAGGATGCTACTCAGGGCTAGGGTCATACCTGCCTGGGCCACATGATCCAAGAGCTCTTCCATGTCCCTTTTCATGTAGTCCAGGGAGGTACGTCTCAAGTCATTCACTCCAGCATGGACAATGACAGAGTCGTATTTGTACTTGTTGTGGAGTGACTTGAGTGCATGTATTATGTGGTAGATCCTGGCATCCGACAGGCAGCTGACTGTAATTTTCTCCTTGTTCAGCCTGGTGAGTGGGACATCAGTGTGCCAGACTATAGAGTCATCTATGACTAAAGTGTTGGGTACATTGTCTTGCCTTAGGGGCTGTTGTTGGGTGGCACACTGGTGTTGTGAGCTATGTGTCACTTTGGTTGTGACTGGTGTTTGTTTACATTTCATCTTTGGAGGTCCTTGTTTCTTGGGCAGGTTAATGTTAAGGGCCTCCACATATGTGGATTTAGTGTTGCTATGTGTGGGTGTTGATGTTGTGAGTTTTGAAGGGCTATGAGTTGCTTGAGGTGTAGTGCAGGTGTTAACCTTCTCTTCTTAACTGTCTAGCACAATCTTGGCCAGAGAGAGCTTTGCTTCCAGTTTGGCTATGTAAGTGCATCTCTCACAGGTTGTTGTGTTGGGTGGTAGGAGGAGAGGATTGTCTGTGTACATGAGGCAGTTGCCGCATTGCCCCAGTATGCCCAGATTCATCAGGTGGACAGGAGAAATCGCTGGAAGCTGACCCTTGGACATGCCTGTTTAGGTGCTTCTTTTTGTAAAGTTTAAGAGCTGTTTTACCTTACCTTTGCAAGGTACTTTGCAATTATAGGCTGTTTAGTGCCTATGATTAATTTCTCCTTATTGACAAGGAGAGTTGAGTGCTTGTATCAATTTCAGGCTTCCTAGTGCTTTCCAGCAGGTTCTAGACCAAGTGCTAGTCACAGGGGTTCAGATTTTAGTGCTACTACTGAGAAACCAGCTAGTTCTAAGGAAAGATTTGAAGAGCAGACTTTCTGGCACCTGGAATAGTTTAACTGTAGCCTTGCAGTGTGGCACGATGCGAAAAATGTGCAAACATATGCGTTTTTAAGCCAGAAAGTTGAAAAGGATAAAAATCAGCCCAAAAAGGCTAATACATTTACAATTTCAGAGCTGGAAACCACTCCTCTAGCGTTAGATAGGCAGTACAATGCTCACCACTCCTACTAGTAAGCAGTAGGACTTCCCTCTACCACAGCAAGCTCTGGATATCTCTGAACACAGAAAATAAAGTCCTGAGACAAGCAAAGCCTGAGATATGGGCTGGCTAGGAAAGGTGGGAAACGAGCAAACAAGATAGTATTTTTTTTTGTTGTAATAGGCTAAACAATGCAATAATACAGTAAATAAACACAGAAAAGGCTAACACACTTGAGTGTGTAGTTGTAAACAGTAAATGCAATTCTGTGTATTTCGGCTTTTGCCGGTTAGGGGTAGTCACAGTGGAACTCCGGTCCGCTAATGATTGGTAGTTGATTTTTACGTACCAAGTTACCAGCTCTGACGCACAACCTTCAAGAAAGGTACGCCCATTCACACACGTCTCCATGTAGAAGACGGTCTAGCTGAGAATCGAACCAGACAGCGTCTTACTGTTAGGCGACAATGCTATCGAAGCACCACCAACTCTACAAAATTAGCAATTTAAAACTTTTTAAATGAAGCAAAGCAAGTGCACAACTGAAAAACTATTTAAGAGGCAGTAATACAGCAGAATAAGTAGCTAATCTACATATACAGAGAAGTCTATATATACAGAAAAGCAGCTAAAACACACAAACAATTCAGATGCAGTGCAGCCTAGAGCACTTGAGTTGTAGCAATATTAAGACAATTACAGATCTGAAGTAGGAGAATTCATTTGTCAGCAACCTGTGGGTATGGATCCGATATCGGATCCGAACCGGCATGGTTTATCCAGCTATGGATCCGAGCTCCTAGCTCCTCCCCTCACCCATAATGCCCTGCTCTCCCTACATGACCTCAGATCTAGTTTGACACACATGGTGAAGGCTGGGTCGTCAGAGCTCCAAAAGCTAAGTGTGATTATTGTCAAAAAAAGGGTTTTAAAACTTTTAAAATTTTTTAGTTGTGTGAAAGTTATAGGTTTCCCTTCGGTTTATATCTTTTTTTGGGTTATTTTAATATAGTTTTTACCTTCCCCTTGCCGGTTCGTAGTTGGTGTGTGTGTGTGTGTTTTCTTGGGGCCTTTGTGTGAGTGTTTTAGTTATTTTTATTGTTACTATTTTTAAAAAAAAAAAAAAAAATAGTGATGTCTGAGGCCCCAAAGGCTATTTTTTCAAAGTGCTCCGAGTGTGGCCATAAGCTTTCCCCTGCTGATGGCCACACTCGGTGCATTTGATGCCTTGGGGTTGAACACCTCACTTCAGGGTGTTCAATCTGTGCAGGGTTCAACCTCAGGGCATTGAAAGAGCGGAGGTCAAAGCTGGTCTTGGTGGGACTCTTGCCCCCAGACTCGGCTTTGGCCCCCGCCCCCTTGGTGGTCACTGCTTCGGCAGTCCCTGCCTTGCCTGCTCCCCCTCCTCCACCCAGGATTCAAACTCCCGCCAAAGGATCGGAGGAGAGGGAAGCCAGGAAAAAGGACCGGAGAGAGAAGCACCACAAGCGGCGGGCCGAGACCTCCGTTTCGGCCCCGCCGGCTAAGCGGGCTTCTCCTCCGGCCTCTCTGGCTGCTGGCTCTCCCCCTCCTCAGCTCCGGTCCCCGTGCTTTTCACCGGAGCCTGAGGATGAGGAGACCTGACCTCCTTCGAGGCAATCGAGGCGGCACTCAAGGCCTACCTCAGTAGCCTCGTCGAGGTCTACTTACAGCCTCTCCGATGCTGATCTGGACCGGATGATGCGAAGGTTCATCCAGGCCCAGATGCAGATGGGAGTGCTCCTGCCTCCCTCTGGGGAGCTCGACCCCCTTTTTTAAGCCCATTGCTCCTTCTCCGACCCACTACCCGGGTTCAGAGCGCCCAGAGCCGGGCAGCCTCGTAGCTGCGGGTGGGTCAGCGCCGACAGTACTGGGTACTTCGGATCCGACCCTGCCCTCGAGTCTGTCGGTTCCGACCTCTCGGAGCCTTGGCCCGAGCTTCGGATCCGAGGGACTCAGTGTGCCTTCGGCGCCGTCCTTGTCGGAGCACAATGGTCCCTTGGATCAGAGGGGCTCTGCGCCAGCTCCGATCCGCTTATTGGACCCGAGGGGGAGCCAACTTTTGGATCCTATTGTCGAGACTGGCTCCCCCTCGGCTTTTGATGTAGTGGAGAGGGCTCTGTTGAGGGCATCCGGACCCCCGGCCCTTGCTTCGGCTCCGTCCCGCACTCCATCTGCTCTGGGCCAGGCTTCCATCACCCGGCCACTGGGACAACTCACTTCACTGCCCCAAGCAGTTCTTGTGGTTCTGGACATTGCTGGTGAGGGCTCCTTGGACACCCCCCCCCGAGGAAGCACCTCGCAAGCATTCGTGTAAGAGGAGTCACATAGACTCCCCCGAGTCTTTGACCGAAGACACTGACTTGGAGGAAGGGGAAGGCTCCCCAAGATCACCCCCTGAGGATGTCTCCTTCGGAGACATCATGGAAATGTTACGGATTAGAGGGGGGTGGTCTGCCCCAAAGTCTTCCTCGGATGAGTCAGTGTTCTTGGAGGCATTTGAAGCAGGCCCGTCTACCTCTTGGGTGTCCCCTCCTGCCGACCCCCTGGTGGACCTTATTACCACCAGGGCATGGAGGGACCCGGACACCATGGAGCCAATCCCTAAGAGGCCCGACAGGATCCTTAGCCCCCCTGCTGGACCGTGCCCACTGGAGCAAAGGACCCCCGGTAGATGCCATGTTGTCGGCAGCAGCCACTAAGAGGGAACTCGCCCAGGAGAGTCCCTCAGTCCATCCCCGAGCAAGGAGTCTCGGATGATGGACAGTTTGGGGAAGTGAATCTTTAGTTCAGCGACCTTCTCAGTGAGGGCGCTCAACTATTTGGCACACGTCATTAGGATGCAGCGCGATCTTATCAAGGAATACGCTGCATCCCCCCCCAGAGTCCATATCGGAGGAGGACAAACTTATGCACTCCACCCGTATGGCCACTCTTCGTTCTGTGACTAACACCTCTATGCGGTTACTTTCCCACACTACCGAGGGAGCCGCTAGAGCTGCGGGAGCGGGCCTAGTCACAAGACGGCAGGCCTGGCTCCGCCACTGCGATTTTACGGAGCCTTTCAAGGTGTCATTCGCGAACGCCCCCTTTGACGGTTCTGCCCTTTTTGCAAGACGGTTCGCGATACCTTGGTTCAGAGCGAGAAGGATGGGAAGACGCTGTCTGCCGTCGGAGTCCGCTTCTCTGTGCCCCAGAGGTCCTACTCTAGGAACCAAAAGGGCCAGAAGAAGATGTGGTTCCGGAAGTCACAGCATTCCCAACCCGCTCTGGACAACCAGACCTTCCGCGGCAGAGGAGGACAGGGAGGACGCCGCCCTAGGGGCAGAGGGGCTCCCAGGAACTTTGGGTCCAGGGAACCTTTCTCTGAATGGCCCACGCAGCAACCCTGAGGGGTTGCCCGACTGCTCCACTCTGGAGGCAGTCGAGGGACGTTTCTCGGAGCACCTAGCGGCATGGGAGTCCGTTACATCGGACCGCTGGGTACTCCAGATTATATCCAGAGGTTACAAGATCCTCTTTCTTCATGTCCCAAAGTTAAAAATCCTCCCTGATGTTCCACCCGATCAGAGGGAGGCCGCTTCAGCAGAAATTGGCCATCTGCTGAGAAAAAGAGCCATCCAGCCCGTCCACCCAAACCAGATCGGATCAGGGTTCTACTCCAGGTTCTTTTTAGTGCCAAAAAAGACGGGGGACCTAAGACCCATTCTAGACCTGTCCCTGTTGAACCTGTCAGTTCCCAAAGAGAAGTTCCGGATGGTCACTTTGCAGTCCATCCTCCCCCTTCTAGGGGAGAATCACTCGATGTGCTCTGTAGACCTCAAGGACGCATACTACCACATTCTGATGGACAGACGATCCAGGAGGTTTCTTCGCTTCCGGCTGGGAGCCAGTCACTACCAGTTCAGGGTCCTTCCATTTGGTCTCACCACAGCCCCCAGGGTGTTCACCAAAGTGTTAGCAGTGGCTGTGGCCCACCTCAGGCTTCAGGGGGTGCAGGTCTTTCCGTACCTAGACGACTGGCTTCTCACCGCCCCAACAAGGCATCTACTCTCTTTGGTAAGAGACTCCTTCCTTCATCTAGCTCCCAAGCTAGGCATCACGGTAAACATAGAAAAGTCCAACCTGGTCCCTACTCAAACAATAGAATTTATAGGAGCCAGGTTAGACACGTGAAATTTAAGAGCCTTTCTCACAACCGACAGGGTTCGGAATCTGCGACTCCAGGTGCGGGCCATCCTTCACTCCAGCTCAACACCTGCGGAATTGATCCTGAGGGTGCTAGGGTCTATGGTGGCAGTGATTACTCTTCTTCCGCAAGCCCGCTTGAATATGCGGGGGCTTCAATGGACACTTCAGGTGCAATGGTCATTTCTCTCTCTCCCCCTGTATCATCCCATTGCAATCAGCAAGGCTTGCAAGCGGTCTCTCTTGTGGTGGCTCCATTCTCCGGACCTCCACAGAGGGCGCCCCTTTTGTGCACCTCCCCCTCTCGCCACGGTGACCACGGACGCTTCCCGCCTCGGGTGGGGGGGCATTTTGCGGGCTGGACGGTCCAAGGCACGTGGAGCGATTCAGAGACCTCCCTGCATATCAATGTTCTGGAAATGAGGGCAGTGCTCTTGGCGTTGCAAGCACTTCAGGCCCTCCTTCCCCTGGGAACAATTGCGATTCAATCAGACAACATGTCGGTGGTCTGGTACATCAACAAACAGGGGGGAACCAGGTCTTACCCTTTATGTCGAGAAGCTATTAGAGTGTGGGAATGGGCGATCTCCACCAACCGCTTTCTCATCGCAACGCATATTCTGGGTCGGACCAACATCCTAGCAGACAAGCTCAGTCACACCATTCTCTCCCCGTATGAGTGGTCTCTCAATTCTCAAGTAGCGAAACATATCATCGCACAGTGGGGGACTCCCTGTTGCGATCTCTTTGCTTCTCCTTTAAATGCCAAGTGCGACAGTTTTTTCGCTCTAATCCCCCCTCCAGGGGATTCTCCGAGAGACGCTCTGGTGCATGCTTGGCCTCCCGGTCTTCTTTACGCATACCCCCCTCTACCTCTGATGCTACAAGTACTTCAGAAAGCCTCTCGGTTGGGGTGCAGAATGATCCTCATTGCCCCGTTCTGGCCTCGACAGATCTGGTTCCCTTACCTAAGGTCTCATTCAGTGAATCCACCTTGGATTCTAGATCCCATTCCGGATCTGATATCACACCCGTCGAACCTGCCAATTCCAAACCTGGACAACCTGAAGTTGACTGCTTGGCTGCTCCAGTTCCACTCCTAATCAGGACTCCCGGTATCTCGTCCCCAGTTAAGGCCATTCTGGTAGCAGCCCACAAGCCCTCTACCAGAAAAATTTACCGCAGTAAATGGAAGCATTTCTCCATTTGGGCAGAGCGGCAAGGCCTAGATCCTTTCATGGTTCCCCTTCCTTTGGTTCTAGATTTCCTTACTACTCTCTTTAATGATGGCGCCAGTAGTTCCACGGTCAAAGTTCAGCTGGCGGCCATATCTCATTACCATGTTGGACACGATTCAGGGTCTCTTATGTCGGCTAAGTTATGCAAAACCTTCCTAAAAGGCACCTTTTTGCTCAGACCCCCTGTCAAAGAAACGGTTCCCCGTGGGATCTTTCCTTGGTACTTCAGGCCTTGACCGCTCCCCTTCAACCTGCGGCCACAGTCGATCTTAAATACTTGTCCTTTAAGACTGCTTTTTTGGTAGCCATTACTTCGGCTAAGAGAGTTTCAGAGCTTCAGGCCCTGTCCATGAAACCGCCTTATTTGATTTTTTATCTGGACCGGGTGTACCTAAGGATCAATCCCTACTTTCTTCCTAAAGTAGCTTCGGAAGCTAACATTAATCAGTCCATCAACCTCCCTGTTTTCTTCCCTAAGTATCAAAACAAAGGCGAATACAAGCTGCATTCCTTGGATGTTCACAGGCAGCTTCATTTTTACCTTCATAGGACAGCTGGTCATAGGCAATCAGACCAGTTGTTCATTTCTTTTGCCAAATTCAATCTGGGTAAACCAATTTCCAAAGTTTCTTTGTCACACTGGATTTCTCAGTGTATTCTGTTGGCGTACCAAGCCTCTGGGAGGCCCGCACCGGAGGGAGTCCATGCTCATTCGACCCGGTCTGTCTCTACTTCAGCGGCCTTTAAATCTAGGGTTCCTCTGGATGACATTTGTTCAGCAGCCACTTGGGCTTCATCTCATACCTCTATTACTCATTACAAGCTGGACGTCACTTCTAGAGGTAGAGCATCCTTTGGCTCTGCGGTGCTCCAGAATATCCTTCCATGATGGCCACCCAAGATTCAGGTAGCTGGGGACTCTGTCCCACAGGTTGCTGACAAATGAATTCTCCTACTTCAGATTTAGAAGTTATGTACTTACCATAACGTTCCATCTGAGTAGGTGGATTCATTTGTCTGCAACCATCCCGCCCTCCTATCCCCCTGGCCTTGTCAGTTTCCTGCATAGGGTGTGTTACCCTTTGGTTAGGGTAGTCGGTGCAGGGCAAACTCGATCTGAGGTCATGTAGGGAGAGCAGGGCATTATGGGTGAGGGGAGGAGCTAGGAGCTTGGATCCATAGCTGGATAAACCATGCCGGTTCGGATCCGAAATCGGATCCATACCCACAGGTTGCAGACAAATGAATCCACCTACTCAGATCGAACGTTATGGTAAGTACATAACTTCTAATTATAATAAATGCTCTAAAATATACTCTATATTTCCAAAATGTTTGAGAAGCACAGTCAGAACACAAGGAGATTCAGGCAATTTTTTTTTTGAAAGGGAAAAAGGAGAAACAGGCCTTCTCAGATGTTCTCTCTGTATTAGGTAGAATGAGCTAATGACACTAGACTGGGAGGAGTGTCCCAGATTAGATTTACAGTAGGGGCAGGCAGCTATACCAAGTATAACAACAGGACACGAACAGGGAGGGAGGGTGGGGACCAGTACTAAAGCTATTAGCCTACAGACAGTAAACACTACAGAAAGCCACAGAATGAAAGTTTTTAAACAGATGAAAGAGCAAAGACACTCTACAGAATGCTTTTAACTGCAAACAAATCAGTTACCCATACAGATTAGTTAATAGCAATAAAATGCACTAAAAACTATGCAGCAAGCAATAAAAAGTGCTAAATATAAATTGCTAGAAACAATAATCAGTATAAATAATTAAAAAAAACAGGATACTTATATATCTCAGATCAGAGTTGTAGTCAACGCCCCTCCTCCACTCTGCTCAGTGTGTATAGACAGAAATCCTCTCAAAGTTAGGGCTTAAATACCAGAAGATACAACCTTAGACAACTTTTTTTTAAAAAGCACAAAAGAACCAGCCCCCACTAGCCAGCAGCCAATTAACACAATCTAGCCAAGGTAAAGAAAGGCTTCTGCTAATTCAAGATGGCCTGTTCATGTGCTTTGAACAATCACTGTAGAAACAAACAGGCCCAGAGCCAGCAAATCTGAACTAGGACAATACTAAAGCTATTAGCCTACAGACAGTAAACACTACAGAAAGCCACAAAATGAAAGTTTTTAAACAGATAAAGGAGCAAAGAGACTCTACAGAATGCTTTTAACTGCAAACAAATCAGTTATCCATGCAGATTAGTTAATAGCAATAAAATACACTAAAAACTATGCAGCAAGCAATAAAACGTGCTATATATAAATTGCTAGAAACAATAATCAGTATAAATAATCCAAAAAAACAGGATACTTGTATATCTCAGATCAGAGTTGTAGTCAATGCCCCTCCTCCACTCTACTCAGTGTGTATAGACAGAAATCCGATAGGGGCACGTATACTTCACCCACCTTTAACAAGGGTCCCTGGCTTAGGTCAGAGTATGCCATGTCCTCAACCCACTTATCACCAGTAAGTCTTTCATGTATATATGTATACATAAAATGTATATGTATATATGTGTGTGTGTGTGTGTGTATATATATATATATATATATATATATATATATATATATATATATATATATATATCTACGCGACAGCGTGTTAGCTTTACTTGTGGCTGTTTGTTTATCTTTCAAATGCTGTTCGCGCCTTAACATTATGGCGACAGCATGTTAGCGTTGGATTTGATTGTTTAACACTTAGACTGCTGTTTATCCCTGTTTAGAGATACATTTAGCATTTGTGGTGTCCGCGTTGCTGTAACCTCCATATGCTGTACATTTCTATATTAATATTGTTAGCGTTTGCATCTCAGCTTACATGTTATTGTGTCTTTCACTGTTAAACAGATAGTCACGGCGCTTTGAAGGAGGTAGCAGTACTTTTAACTATTTTAGGGCACAAACGCTGCCTACCCCTAAGCACGTGCACATTTTTCTCTTTTTAATGCTTGAACTGTTTTGGTTGCCTAATGCTATAGCTGGCTACACTAGTGAAGACCAGCGACTGTTTGTCAGCATTGATCTCATTGCCTCCATCACTATTGGCCTGCTATCTTAGATATTTCCAACAGATTCCCACTGGGCCTTGGAGGAATTAGAACTGTGGTACCAGTTTACCTGTCTCACCCTGTTTGTAATTAGCCTTATACAGTCTTGCATTTACCATATAGCTACCCATTTCCCCTCCTTGCCCCGGACTACTATCATTTTGATAGTTTTTGGGTGATCATTTTACCTAGGGCTTACAACGGCCAAGGGGACTGCCCCTCTACTTACTGGCTTAGCATTGTAAAGGCCTACTTTCCCTTTCACTGCCCCAAATCTGAACTACATGTACTAGCGTGGCCTTACACATGTATACTGGACTGGGATCCTACAGTTAAAGGCTTCCCCTAACTATACCTGGCTTAACCCTCCCAATTGTTTGCATTAGCTACAGTTTCTACTGTGGTTGTGAACTTACTTAGCTTGAAGTAACCTTTATGCAGTCTATCGACTGTTTATACTATGCCTAGTCGCTCTATTGTTGATGTAATGATTTGCCTTGCCTAACTGTTAATGTGATTTATTGTGTTTATTACTAAGCTCCTTACCTGATAACCTGTCTATTTTTGCACTGTATTATAATGTTGTATTTTTACACTTTTAACGTTATCTAATCTTTTTCTTCTGCTTTTCCTCTTGCATAGCTATCCCTTGATTCACCCTGACTTGTTTGTCTTGATTGGAAATCTCAACTACCTTTACTAGGATACTCTCTGACTGCTATCCCTGGAAAGTACAGGACAGTGCCTTTCTGTTATCCCACTACCGCAAGCTTCCACGAAAGTATGTCTACCAATACCATCATGTATAGCTTATAACCTAGTTACCCTGATAAGCTTTATTGTTTGCCCCAGCTTGCCTGCCAGCAGCAGCTCTCCCCTTCCACTCCTTATTACCTTTCTCCCTCTCCCTTTACACTGCTACCTAGCCTGCACTCTCTCAGCCATTGTTCTGGTTCTACCTTGAAAGCCCCTGTGTATGCTCACTGCACTTTTGACTCTTACCCACTATATTCATTTTACCTGGATTCCTTTCTAACTACTTCCCCTATCGCACCTTACTTATTTCTATCCCTGTCCTCCTTTTGAGGTACTCTCCTATCCCCTCCTCCCAGGTTACCTTCTCTTAACCTGACTTACCTAGCTTTCTCTGATACTTTTTCCTTCTTCCTTGGACTACTCTGTGTATCCCGCTCCCTACCCCCAATTCCCACCCCCAGGGGTCCTAACCTTATACTTCTCTAGTCCCTCCCCTACACCTACCATCCAATCTTTTGTCTTTACCACCACACTAATCTCCCCCCCTCCACACTCTCCATATCCTCCTCCCTCATTTCTCTTTTACATACTAGCCCTTTTTACACTACTCACACCTACTCTCTTCTACCACTATTACCTCTCTTTCTATATCTCCCCATTCATTTCACCCCTCTCTCTACCTCACATTTCATACCACTGCCATACCTCCTGTTACACTTGTATATATTCCTTCTTTGCATCATACACCCACACTTCCTCTAGACTACCCCTAATCTGTGACTTTTCCCCTACAACCTCCTCTAACTTACTTGCTCTCTAACATGAGTCTCAATCTATCCACACTGTTTTTACTCTTGATTCTACTCTTAACTACTCTTTACTCAACCTACCTCCTTACCTTTTTCGAGTATCCACTTCTCCTTCACCCAACAAACTCACAGACACATACATCTTCCTTCTACACTTCTCTCAATTCTTTCTCTAATACCAATACCACCCCAAGCTACCTCCTACCCAAATACCATAGGTACTCCCATCTCTCCTACACCCTACACTCAAACAAAAAAATAAGACCTCTAACCCTTCTTAGTATCAAAATCACATCTAAACCTATCAATCCTACCTTACAAGACGGTGACATTCATCCCAACCCTGGCCCCATGCATCCTTCTACACAAGCACCCAAACATGGCACCAATAATACACTCCTCATAGAACACCTTAACATACGAAGCGTAAACAACAAAGTACCCTACCTTCACACCCTCCTAGATATACACTGCTTTGACATTCTCTGTCTCTCTGAAACCTGGCTAAAGCCAGCCACTAAGGATACTGAGATTATACCACAAGGCTATAATATACTCAGGCTTGACCGTAACAAACGAAAGGGTGGTGGTGTAGCAATACTGTTTAAGAACCATCTTAATATCTCTACCCTACCAGCCTGTCCAACCCAAGATAGTAAGGTGGAAGCCATCATCTCGAAACTTCAACTTGATGCTAAAAAAGCCCTTTACATCATCTGCATATACATACCTCCAGGAAACAATATACCAATTGTAGAAGACTTTCTCAATTGGGTTTCCAACTACTACCCCCAAGAAACTATCATTCTTGGTGACTTAAATATTGACTGGAATGCTATTAATACCGATAATCCCAGCTCTCACATTAACCTAAATGGTTTCACCCAAGCCATTACATCTATAACAAGAGTTAATAAGTTAAACAGGAAACAGACTATATTAGACTGGATTCTTATAAACAAAATTAATATCACTTATAATGTTGGGACCCTGTCTGATGACCTCAGTGATCACTGTTTAACTTACATTGCAAGAGAGAAGACTGATTATCTTCACCCCCTTAATATAAGAAAAATACGTTCTACTAAACACTTTAAAACTGACCTATTTCAGAACGAACTCAGAACTTGCAACTGGAACCCATTAAAGACTCTTCCACTTAATGAAGCAGTATTATTCTTTAATTCTACTTTCCTTTCTATTCTAGACAAACATGCTCCCGAGCGCACTATTAGAATGAAATCTAATACAGCCCCTTGGCTCTCAAATGAAACTAAAAAACTAATTCTCTCCAAAAATAAGATCTGGAACGAATGGAGGTCCCATAGAATCAGCTCTGATTTTCATCACTTTCGCCAACTTAGAAATCTTACCAAAAAAGCCACCCTCACTGATAAAAGAAAGTTCTACTGCAACCTACAAGAAACTAACCTAAATAAACCCAAACAATTTTGGTCTTCTATCAATAGACTCCTTTCTCCAGGTACTGCTAAAACTCCCTCCCCACTAAATGCCAACCCTGACACCCCTCTTCAAACTGCAAATACTTTTAACTCATTCTTCTCTGATACTATTCAATCTCTCGCTAGACAATTAAATACTAATAACTTTTATCCTCCTAACAATCACTTAAACTCTACCTGTAGCTTCTCTTTACAACCCATCTCTACCTCTTCCATCTTCAAACTACTTCTCAAACTCAAACCTTGTACTCCCTCTGCTGACAAGCTCCCTTCCCTATTTTTACAAAAAGCAGCCAAAGAAATTGCTTACCCAATTACTTTACTCATAAATAGAACCATCCAAGAAGGAACCATCCCTCATATCTGGAAAATCTCTCATATTATCCCACTACATAAAGGCGGTAACTCTATTGACTATTCCAACTTCAGACCTATTGCTCTTCTCTCTCCATTAGCAAAAATTATGGAAAAATGTATACATCAGCAACTGGTACAGTACCTATCTCTTCACAATATTTTAGCTAACTGTCGACATGGCTTTAGACCGCACCATAGTACCACCACTGCCCTCCTTTCCTTTGCAGATACCATTAACAGCAATCGCAACAAGAACCTACTCTCTTCTGCCCTATTCATTGACCTCTCTAAAGCTTTTGACATGGTCAACCACTCTTCTCTAATTAGCATTCTCAAATCCCTCTCATTTGATAGCCATGCCATCAAATGGTTTACATCATACCTCAGTAACAGACAACAAGCCGTTCTTTGGGAAAACCATATCTCCTCCTTACTACCCATTGCAATTGGTGTCCCTCAGGGCTCTATCCTTGGTCCTCTCCTCTTCTCCCTCTATATTAATGATCTCCACTCTGTAATTCCTCAAGCTACCTGCATTCAATATGCAGACGACTCTACTATCATTTGTTCAGCATCTACCTCTTCTGATCTAACCACTCTAACTCAAACTACATTCAACACTGTAGAAACATGGTTTACTAGACGGTATCTACTTCTCAATGCCAAAAAAACCAAACTTCTCCTCTTCACCCCCACCACTCGTACCTCTCCACTTAACTTCTCTATCTACTCAAACAACAACACTATCATCTCTCCTGACTCCACAACAAAACTACTAGGAATTACCATTGATAACAATCTCTCTTTTGACCAACACATCAACAACACCATCAAAACTGTTAACAGAAAAATTGGATCATTATACCGTATAAAACCATTTCTTACCCCATCTACTAGAGCTACTATTGCTCACTCCCATCTTATATCTACTCTCTTCTATGCCTCTCCTATCTTCACCAACCTTAAAAAAACTAACCTAAACAAACTAGCAACTTGCTATAATAACATTGCCCGCTTCGCCAGTGGTAACCCTTTTAGAACACATCACTGCCTCAATTTGAAACAGTTAGGCTGGCTGGAACTACAAAACTATCTTAATATTTCACAACTTACGATTGCCCACAAATTACTGTACCAACCTAGTAACACTCCTATACTTTCACAACTTCTACTCCATTATAACAATCTCACCTCTCTTCGTTCCTCCTGCAAACTTATGACCAAACCCATAAAGGCCCACAACTTAGCTGGTGACTCTCTTTTCACCAATACTGTAGGCAGAGTATGGAATTTGCTGCCTGAAGAGTTAACACTAATCTCATCCCTACCTCTCTTCAAACAACAAATCAAACTACATTTCCAAAACCACTGGCTCTGTTCTTGTAGTACTGCAGGTTAACTTCCCTCTCCCTACTCTCTCCTTACCTTTAACCCTTCAGTTTGCCTGAAAACTAACTTCTACCATGCTTCTTTTCCCTGCTGTCCTCTTATGCTCTGACCTACTTCTACTATCTCTACCACCTCGTCTTGACTGTCTTTTTTCTTCTCCTCTCTTACTTACTAGCTCTTGCCTTGTGCCATTATTTTCTTTCCTTCATACTCCTTCTACTTCTCTTCCCTTCCGAGCTTTAACTGTTATCTACATGGCTGATGCCTTACTGCATAACCGTATGTATTAGGTAAACTTGCTTTGAAATCGACAGAACATTGTGTATGAGTTTAAACTTTTGAGTTCCTTTAATGTATGCTGATTTTATTAACAAGTTGATTTAAATTTCTATTTTTATGTGTAAGTCTTTATTAACAATTTGTCTATCTGTCTTGATTATGTTATGTGTGGAGCTTTTCTCCCCGGGCCTCTACTGAAAATGGACATATATCCAGCTAGACTAGCCCGGTCAACAAATGTAAAATAAAAATAAATAAAATATATATATATATATATATATATATATATATATATATATATATATGATAGCTAGATGTAGATACATCTCTCTTACTACTATTTTGTGAGGTTTTGGTTTTGGGAAAGTACAGTCATTCACAAATAAGAATACGTTTGACATAAAACTATGCACTTTCTACTCCTCCAGGATGTTAACGCCAACAGGATAAATCCTTTTAAGTCTTTATTATAATTCCCATCAACCATAGCACACATTCGTAATATCATTTAAACCATCCTGTCAAAATCCCATCACTTCAATCACTTCCCCAGTCTTACCACTCCTCCGGACCCCTACGCTCCAGCAACAAAAAACATCTTCAAATCACCAAAGCCAAAAACTCAGCAAAACAAGCTCTATTCCCCTATGCCATATCCAAGCTTTGGAACACCTATCTACACACACTGGCTCTGTCCTTGCCTAATCCCCGACTAATCACCCCATCCCCTTTTGCTCTCCTCTATTGCTCTCTGCTCTCCCTCCCTGCTTGGTTGTATTAATCCGCAACCATCTTAGAGATGAATTAAGTATCAACATAAATGCTCTCTTGCCTCAATTAAGACCTTTTAGCCCATCAGCTATTTATACTGTGATTTGTTTAGCCTACTAGTACTGTGTTACTTTTAGCTAGTCTATTGTTTGATTATTACTATAATATGGACTAAATGTATCTTATTAATTGAATCGTCAACAAATTATAATTGTAATTTTATTTACTCATATTTTTTTTTTTCTGTGGAGCTTTTCTCCCTGGGCCTCCGCTGAAAAAGGACCTGTGTCCAGTCGGATTATCCCGGTAAACAAATGTAAATAAATAATCAACAATCCACAGCACCAATGCACAGAATTCCAGGTGGAGTAATAAACTAGCAGAAATATCCTGTGCATCGAATATTTAGGTGGTCTATGGTGAGGAGAAATACTACAGGAGCTAATGCTTATCCCTGTCAGTTGCCTTAGAGCTGTCTGAAGGTGAGAGACAGCATGTTGTTATTGAGTATGAATAACTTAAGACATATGTATTGCACTTCAACAAAGCTCAAGAAAAATAGGAGAAAGTTCATTGTTTGTAATATTTTAAGTCTAACCAGTAGAGATAAATGGCTTTTCACTGTCTGTCTTGACTGCCTTGGGAGGCTGCAGTGTTCCTTTTTGTCCATATATGTAAATATTTAATGTCCTCAGATGATCTAGGCTGGAACTTCCTGTGACAAACCTTGCTTGGGTAGGCAAAATGGATACTGGGAGAATGTCCTTCAATCTATTTGCTATAAACCTGTTGTCATTGTTTATATGTACATTTATTAGTGAAATAGAGTGGTAGGTTTTGACTTTCTGGCAGTCTTTACCTAGCTTCAGTGAAACTGTGATCATTAAAGTTAGAATAGGGGTTCACCTTCTCCTCTTCTGAGAAATGGTAGAATAAATTAGTTAGAGCTGTTAACCAATCAGACAATTTCACATCAAATCCTTCTGGCTCACGATCCTTCCTTTTTAAGGTAGACAATGTAATTTAGAACTACCTGCACTGTGATGGGTAGAAATATCTGATCAGACTGCAATAATGTGACAAATGGCAGGTTAACTTTTTTACTGAAGGCAGATACTAACTTTTCCTAATTCCCCTCCTATTCTAGAATTTTCTGAGTATAAACAGGCATAATACCTTTAGAATTCTAAAGTGCATTGGACATATCGCACATTATTTTCTTCTTTGCCTGATTTTATATGTCAGCAATTTCCTTGTCTTCATTCCTATATTGCAGACTCTTGTAGAAGTCTGTCTACAAATAATCGGGCTTTCTTTGACTTCAATAAAACAAGTTCCTTATACAGCTGTGCATACTTCTGCAAGATAACAGGATTATAAGCTCCTTCCAAATCACACCAAAGCCGCCCCATTTGTTAGTTAATCATCCCCAGGTGTCTCACCTTAGCCTACCTAAAATACACTCTTGTAGTTCTATCTTTAAGAATCCCACCAGACCTAAATTGGGGTACGACCAAATAAGATACTCTGCACACATTCTCAATGTCCCTGTAATGTAAGAAAAGGTCCATTCCCTGGCCTATTTTCCCTCCCTTCTCTCATCAGGTAAAAGCCTAAGTTTACAGACATGTGATCTGTCAAAAGGGGCTGGGGTAATGTCAGATACTTAAACATGTGTCAACAGGCTACTTACAATTAGGCAGTAGTCCATCCTGCTAGAATGCCTTGCATTTGGAGTAACAACGCAGTGTGTATTTCTTTCTTGAGGATTAAAAACCTTTAGCCATCATTCAGTTCCAACCTTGACACTGCCTGCATTATTAGTCTTTAGGAGCTGATATGCTTCTCTTATCCAAGTGAACTCCTATCTCTAATGTAGTCAGTGGTTACTTTATTATTTTCTGCAGTGAATATGGGTGCATTTGTATTGTCAATACTTTTGAAAAAAATCTGCATGGAAATCTTGAAAATATTTGTTAAACCCATAAATGCACTTCAGTACAGCTGACTCCGATGGGTGTTAAACAGTATCTCTTCACCCCTCTCATTTTTTATTGGAATAAATCTGAGACAGTTTCCAACCTGGGGAGTTTTCACTAGAATACAGGCATCGGCTTTAGATTTTTATTTTATATTTTTACATTTTCACCTTCTCATAATTTTTTCATAATTTGAAGCATGTTTTAGGCAGTTTTACATTATTGTATGCAAACTATGTCTGCTTGCTGTGAGTTTTAACTGTTCAGCATTTATCTGGGGATTTAACACCCTTTAGATTTACAGATACACATTTAACCACCAGAAACTATGTAAAATAAGGTATAGTTATGTCTAATTCACTGAGAAAACACAAGGAAGGTCAGTTGCCTAGAAGTCAACCAAGGCCATAAGGACTTGCACTAAGCCCTGAAAGAGACTTCTAAGAGGGCTTGGCAGTTGAGCTGTGCTTTGCTTGCTATATGACAGTATGGCAAGTTTTGATAACTCTAGCTTCATGTTTTGACTATGGCTTTGCAGGTAGACTACTAATTGTCATGTCCTAAGTTCTTTCTTACTGTTTTATAGTAACTAGGTTTTAAAGCTTTCATCAGATTTTCTTAAGGAAACATCAAATGTTATTCAATTGGTTTTCTTCTGGCAAACCAACAAGGCACAGGTTATTCCTGTATTAGCTATCATCCTCCAGCATTTGTTAATTGTTAATTTGTGGCACATTCTCTGTTTTGATGGCTTCAGTGTCCTCCAGTATTTGTAGCAACCAGAGATTTTAGGTTATCAAGCTTGTTTAGAAGAAAAGTCTTGCGGCAGTTGCATTTCCAGATGCCATCCAATTCACTTTCTGATGCCATTTGGTTGGTTTGTAGAACAAACTAATGATCTGAGTCAGATCCGATCCTCTGATCTGACTTGGCCATTTTTTCCAACCTGTGGAACACTGAAACTCTCAAGCTCCTTCCTTACCCACAATGCCTTAGTCACCTAACATACCTCAAATCGTGTTTGTCACCTTAGCATACTGACGTGGTCGCTGCATACTCTAAAGTTTAGCAAACTGGTGAGAATTTTTTCTTTATTATTCCTAATATTTTATTTCCTTATAAAACTTATTCCTTTATAGTGCTGTCCCTTATTTGTGTAATTTTAATACCATCATTGATATTCCCTTTTTCCTGTACTTGTTGGTACTTCTTTAGTTACCATTGTTGGTAACCTTTTCCACCCTTTCTGCTTTAAAAAAAAAAAAACAAAACATTTTTAATATCTTTGCTTATTTTTCACTACTTTAAAATGTCCAAAAAGCCTTTTGGTTTTAAAAAGTGTACGGCGTGCAGTCATAAAATATCTTTATCTGATGAGACCTCTAAATGTGGTTATTGTTTAGGCCCTGCACATCTAGACTCTACCTGTGACATTTGCAAAGCTTTTAACCTCAGAGCTTTGATAGATAGAATTGACAGATAGAAAAAAAAATAAATTGATACTAAGAGGTTTGCTCCCCTCTAAGTCTTCATCAGCATCATCTAGGGCTCAAACTCCCAAGAAATTGGATAAAAAAGATGCGAAAAACATTCTCCATATCTGACCTCATCTTCGACTCTGGGTTCTAAACCTCCTTGCAAACATTCTAAACCGAAAAACACATTCGAAGCCTGAGGGGGGTGGGGGGGCAAACTCTAATTTTCAGAATAAATTATTAAGAATGGAATCAAATTTTATAGTAAATTATAAAACTTTGCATCCTAATGGGTTAAATCTAGAGATTTAAACATGACATTTAATATTGATAAATATATTATTTATTTCTTTGTTATAATGTAATGTTGGTCCATGAAAAAGTTCTTTGACTATAATTATTTAATTTAATTAATTTTTAATGATTTAATGATGGTCTAATGATGTAATTAACTGGTGTATTTAATGACTGGTTTTGTATGTAAAATTCATTCCGTTGAAGGCGAAGGCCGAGGTACCAGAATTTAGTGAAAAAGTAAAGATTTTTCCATTTGGCTGCTATTTTCGTTTGGTGTTTTGTTAAACATTCTAAACCTTCAGATCCAACCCACTCAGATCTGAAGTCTAAGCCTGCAAAGTCTCCTTTGATCCAGTCACCACAGTTGGTTCTGGATTCGGTTTCCTCTTGTCTACCTTTTCCGTTCTTGGACCTGAAGCATCATCACTCTAGGCCACTATCAACAGCATCTTCCATTCATTTTTCTAGAAGTCTGACTGAAGCTAATAAGACATGATGATGAAGTTCCTTTCAATGCAGATTCAAATTGGGATTCTTCTAAATGGGTCCGGCAACCTTTATTAGTACTGCCTTAACATTACTGGCTCCTTCTCCAAACCCACCAGTGGTTTTGGAGCTGTCAGATCTGAAGATTCCAGAGTTGTCCACATTGGATCCAAAGATTATGGTATCTTTGACTCTGGTGGCATTTCTTAGTGGACAGGTGCAGAGCACTTCAGAGTTGTAAGACTCAGAGCTGTAGCATTGGCACTGGATCCGGGGTGGTAAAATTGACTCCAAAGTTGTCTGAGCCATCTCTTCCTCTCAGAACTTTGGTGTTAACTCGGCTCCAACTCCCTCCTTGAGTAGTCTGCCTTCAGGGTGGAGGGAGCCTATGATCTGGCAACATGTCTTTTTTTTTTGGAGCCATTAGCATTCTACTTTTGAGGCAGTGGAGGGAGCTTTCTCTGTTGCTATAGTCTGGGCTTCTCCCCCACCCCCATCTCTGACTTCCCAACTCCATTCCTCTCTGCATCTTGAGCCTCAACCACTGGGACAGCCAGCCTGGACAAATCACCAGGAAGAAAAAATGCAAAAGGAGGCACTTAGACTCTCCACAAGAGCCGATCACAGAGGATACCAACTTTGATGAGGGGAAAGGGTCCCCAAGATCACCATCCAGTGACAACATCTCATTTGGAGACATTCTAGAACTTCTAAAGAAAAGGGGTAGTTGTTCTCCTGAAAACCTTTCCCAAGAGAAGTCAGTATTCCTGGAGGCTTTTGGAGTTGGCCCGTCTACCTCCTGGGTGACTCCGCCTGCCAATGAGCTCATTGATTTGGTCTCTCGATGGTTATCTATCCCCAAGAGACCAGATAGGATCCTGGCACCAGCAAAGGATGGGGGTTTTGAAACAAGGGAGTACCAGCTGAAGCCATGGTCACAATGGCAGCCACAAAGAAGGAACTAGTGTAATTAGGTTCTTCTGTCCACCCCCTCTATCAGGGAATCTAGGGCACTGGACAGATTTGGGAAGCTTGTTTATGCTTCAGTGACCCTTGCCCTTCAGTCAGTGAATTATTTGGCATACTTCACAACTCTAATGGAAGACTTAGTCCCCGTCATAGAGGTGGTCCACAGAACCAGGGATCTAGAGATACCTTCTCTAATAAATCCTATCAGCAGTCCTGAAAGGAGACCCAACTGTATGTCTGTGGTTATTTATCCCTGCAGCAGACAGCCTGGCTAGAGATCATAAAAGATTCATGGGTGCAGAGGATTATTTCCAGAGGTTATATAATACCCTTTTCCCTACCACCCCTTTAATAGTAAAATCCCCAATATTCCACCCAGTCACAGGGAAGCAGCACCACTAGAAATATGCTGCTACTAAAAAGAGTCATCCAAGAAGTGCCCCCAGACCAGAGAGAGTCTGGAACTTGCTCAAGAATCTTTTTAGTGCCAAAGAAAAAAGGAGACCGGACACTAATTTTGAATCTCAGCAATCTGAACAAGTCAGTTCAGTACACAAAGTTCCAAGTGGTCACAGTGGAGTCCTTTCTGCTTTTTTTCTGCACAAGGATGACTTGATGTGCTCAGTAGATCTCAGGATGTATACTATCATATCAAAATGAACAGATGACCCAAAAGATATCTACGCTTCCAGCTGGGAGCCAGTCATTACCAGTTCAGAGCTCTCCCTTTTGGGCTTTGCATAGTCTCCAGGGTGTTCACCAAGTATATGGCAATAATAGCAGCCCACTGATGACTATAGGGATTCCGGGTGTTTCCATATTTGGATGACTAGCTCATAACAGCTCTGACCAGGCATCATCTGATCAAAGCATGAGACTGTGTACTCCAGTTATACTCTCACCTGGGAATTACCATCAATCACAAAAAATCTCACCTCAAACCATCTCAAATATTGGAGTTCATTGGAGTCTTGTTCAATACAGTATCTATGACAACCTCTCTCCCTCTATCAGGGGTTCAGACCATTCGATTCTAAGTCAAAAAGATCATTCAAAGTTCTTCTCTTTCAGCTCAACTTATCTTCCAAGCATTGGGGTCCATGTCTGCGATAATCATTCTGGTACCATTAATAAGGTACCACAGGAGGATCCTTCAGTGGACCCTATCAACTGAATGGTCCACTCTTCACCAACCTTTATCCAGTCAGATCAAGACAACATGTGCTTGAAAACATTACCATTTATTGTGGTTACATTCCAATCAGGTGATAGAAGGTTGTCTTTTTGTTCTCCCTCAGTCCAAGGTAGTGACCATGGATGCTTCCCAGATTGGGTGGGGGAGGAATTTCTTGGGAAAGTTGGTCCAAGGCCATGGTCCCCCGAAAAGGCCAATACACATATCAAGGTTCTGGAAATGAGAGCTGTCCTCCTAGTGTTGCAGGCCTTCCAAAAAAACTCTCCACTCCAGGACTATTGTGTTCCAGATGGACAATATCTCAAGTGGTCTGGTACATCAACAAACAAGAGGGAACCAGATCTTACTCCCTGTGTCGAGAAACTATGACAGTGTGCAAAGAGTGATCTCATCCAATTGGTTTCTAGTAACAATGCATATTATGGGGAAATCCAGTGTGATTGTAGACAAGTTAAGCAGATCTACTCTAATGCCTCATGAGTGGTCCCTCAATATGAAGATTGCAGAAAGGAGTTTTCATTGATGGGGACAGCCGTGCTATGATCTGTTTGCATCTCACCTCAACAATAAGTGCAGCAGGTTTTTCACCCTGATCTCCCCACTGCGGGAATCACCAAGATACACTGTAATTCATGATTGGCCCTCCAGTATTCTTTACACCTACCCCCTTTTACCTCTATTCCCTAAATTTCTTCAGAAAGCATCTCAATTGAAGAGCACAGTTATCCTTATTGCCCCATACTGGCCTAGTCAGATTTGATTTCCCTTTCATTGGCCTCATCTGCTTCACACTCCCCATGGATTCTGGATCAAATTCCAGAATTTCTATCTCACCCAATAGACATGACACAGACATTCCAGGCCTAAAGTTGACTGCATGGTTTATACACTTCTACTGATTGCTAAACAGTCCAGGCTGCCCTCTCTGTCAAATTCTTTTATTTTCCTGTAATGCTTCCATTAGAAAACTTTACAGAAGTAAATGTGAAAGATTTGTTTTTTGGTTGCAGCAAAAATACATCAATCCTTTTTCAACACCAGTTCCTAATGTTCTTGAAATATTAGCTGTAATTTTCAATGAAGGTGCTAGCTCTTCTGCTGTAAAAGAACAATTAGCTGCCATTTCTAATTTTTACATAGGAGTAAATAACTCATCTTTAGCTTCCTCCATACTTTGTAAAGCCTTTCTAAGGGGAACTTTTCTTCTTAGACCCCATTAAACGATCCCACTCCTCTCTGGGATAAACATTGTTTTACAATCTTTAACTCAATCTCTGAACTAAAATATTTGACTTGGAAAACTATCTTTTTAGTGGCCATTACTTCTGCTAGAAGAATTTCAGAACTAGGCCCTATCATCCAAGTCTCCATACTTTATTTTTCATAAGGCTAGGCTATCCTTAACGGTCCAATCTAGCCTTTCTTCCTAAGGTGGTGTCAGAATCCAATATTAATTAGGTTTTCAACTTTCTAGTTTTCCTTTCAGTTTTCTCAAATAAAGGAGAGTATATGTTACACCTCTTAGATGTTCACAAACAAGTATGGTTTTAGCTACATAGAACCAAAAAATTGAGGAAGTCATAACAGTTGTTTCTTTTTCAGAATCAAAATTAGGCAAACCAGTTTCTAAAGTGACTTTTAGCTAAATGAATAATTGAATGCATTACCTTTGTTTATAAGATCATTCCACCAGGTCTATGGTAACTTGTTCAGCCTTTTTATCTAGATCTTCATTGGGTGATATTTGTGCAGCCACAATTTGGGCTAATCTTTATACCTTTTTGCTCATTATAAATTGGATCTGGTCTCTAGGGGAAGAGCAGCCCTTGGATCAGCAGTGCTAAGGAATATGCTTCCTTAGAATCCTCCTGGGATATAGGTAGCTGTGGACTATGTCCCAACAGTTGAAGAATGAATGAAAATGACAACATCAAATAAAAGATTTATGTACTCACTATTATTTTCCATCTAATTTGACCATTTTCGTTCATCCTCAACTTCCCTCCCTACAACCCCTCTCCATATTTGACATTTGAAAGGATTGAAAAATGATGAAGGAACCCAAGTTCCATTATCTGAGTTTTAGATGCTGTTGTTTTATCATTGCCTAATGCTTACAGGCTTAGGTGGTAACAAACAAGATCTGAGGTATGTTAGGTGACTAGGGCATTATGGATAAGGGAGGAACGCAACATTTTCAGTGTTCCACGAGCTGGGAAAAGCATCAAAGATGGATCCTAGGGTAGGATCCAAACCCAACAGTTGAAGAAGAAGGAAAATGGACAACACAGATGGAACAATACGATGAGTACATATCTTTTTTTTTATTTCCATCAACAGAAGATAAGGAAGTACATTTGTCCTTCCACCTTCTACCAATAAATCTGGTTTTAGTTACAGTTTTGACAAAAAAAAATAAGAGGATTGTAGCTGATTTTATGTTCAGATTAACAGAGCCATGTGGAAGTGCTGCTTACTCCACAATGGGCAGATGTCCAGATGAAGCATTACAAGTACAAACTTTGATGGTATTAATATTGCTATTGCTATGATAGGAAAGCACCCTACTTTGTCTAATAAAAACAGTGATGCTTCTTGGCTTCTGATAAAGAAATAAACCTACATATTTTTATAGAGCCGTATGCAGGTTTATGTTATGTGCAGAGTTAGCATGGGACATTCCAGGGTGGTGCCATTACATTGATCAGTGTTTCTTACGTAGACTCCAGAGTGAGACGTGCAAATATTTAGTGTTTTATAATTTGATCTATTATGCTTTTATTGTGGACATAAATCGTATGAGTTTGGTCTACCTAGACACCTTAGTATCTGTAGGACTGCACTAGAGCAGTGGTATTGTTCAGGACGTAAATTAGTTGTACCTCAGAAACGACTTTTAATCTTTTTTTATGTCACCTTTATTAAGTTATCACTTAAGACATAGACACACATCCATTAATAGAAATAAAAACAAAACAATATTGGAGGTTGGCATAATGGTTAAGGTGTTTACCTTACAGATACAAGGTACATGGGTTGATTCTTGGGAAGTGTGGTTATACTTAAAAAGGTCTCATGGGGTTGTTAGCCTAGAATCACCTATGAACCTATATTAACATTTTTTTAATTTACATACATTATACATTACATATATACATATATGTTGTCTTTCTTTATAACAATTCTCATTTAGTTCAACATTACAGAAATTGTTCAATTACTGCCTTCCCTTAAACCGCACTTGAACATTATTTGGTATGTTTTGTTCCCACAAATTCCATTTATTTCTATGTACTTTGTTCTTTCCCTTTTCTAAAGACTTCCATTTCCAGTACTTTTATCGATTTGACAGTATTCAATACTTCAGACACAATTGATTTCACTTTTCTGTTAATTGTTTTTTTGACAGCCAATAGAATTTAAGTTAATAAGGTCTTACTATATCAAGGTAAATCAGATCCCATGTTCCAGCTCAAAAGAATAATTTCCTTAGCTACAGCCATTTGTTCCCCAGTATTTCTGACAGATTATTTTGTACAGAGTTCTTAAAATCTGCAAACTTGATACACTCCCAAAAACAAGTTTCTGGTTACCTCTTTCTAACCTATTACACCTCCAACATTTTCTTTCTGCATGATGAAAAATTCTTTGAAATCTGCTTTATGTATAAAAATACCTATGCAAACACTTCCAAAAAAAAATCCTAAATCTTCTGGACTTTGTAAAATACTTGGGAACTATACATATGTCCTTCCATTGTTCCTTTTTGTATAGGAATGTTTTGTCTAGCCAGGGTTTGACCAGGAACGCAGTCATGTGTTTGTTAATTAGATGTTGCTTTAATTGTAACTTGAAAGATTTCACCTGAAACTGGTTTAAGGGCAAGAAGTTATTTGATTTAGTTACTAGGAGTATTTTATATCTACTGAAAGAAGAGGCCTGTATGGTGAGTAATGTTGAAGGATGTGAGTTAGACTAGGCCATTCTTCTAGATTATGAATAAGGTTATGTGTGGTAAGTAATATGATATAGTCAGGAAGTGAGACAGTTCTATCCAATGTTGCTGCTTTAGTGTTAGACAGTGATAAGATTTTTTTTTAGTAGCAAATTTGGCTGTTTGGTGCAGCTTTACTTAAGGAGATTGATCTGAATTACCTGAAGCTTAATGACAGTAAGGGCTGCATAGAGGAGAGTTAGAAGAAGGAAAGCGGAAGCAATGTATTTTCTAACATTGTCTATTACATTTTATGCAGTAGAAGGTGCCAATTTTTGATGAGTTTTTATTACATCTTTCACATGGTGTTCAAATTTCAAATTATCATTAGTTAGTACACCTAGTACCTTAGTGTGGGTTATTAATTCAATTTTTATGTTGTTTGTGGAGGTTAAATTGAGGAGGGATTTGTGAGTAGAGAGTTGCTTTGGGATAGATTGGATGGCCTTTGATGTTTTGGGGCTTAGAATAACATGGGAATCAGATAACCATGTTTTAATAAAAGTAAGGGAATTCTGAGTTAGTTGTTGCAGTGTATCCATTGTTCAAGCAGCAAAGATCAGAGTGGAGTCATCTACATTTTGGATGATTTTTGCATGTTTGCTTGCTGAGTGAAGATTATTCATAAATGTATTGAATAAGAGAGGGCCCTTAAACAGAGCCTAGGAGGATTTGTGCTGCTATGGGAAAGAGAGAAGATGTTATTTTTAACAGCCTGTTGTCTGCTGGATAGGTAGCTGTCAACTCAAATTATTTTTGGCCATCTAAACCCAGGGAGGACAATTTTTGAAGCAGTTCTGTGTATGAAATGGTGACAAAAGCCTTAGGTAGTTTAAGGAAGACTACAGGGACTAGGTTTCCCTCATTTTTTATTTATAGTGGTTATGGAGGAGTTAACTGCGGTGGTGGTGCTGTGGTAGTGTTGTCGTCTCACAGTTAGACATTGCACGTTCGATTCTCAGTTAGAGCATCTTCTGTGTGTCGACATGCGTGAATGGGTGTTCCTTCATTGAAGGTTGTGCATTAGGCCCAGCAAGCCAGCACATAAAAATCTACTGCCAATCATTAGCGGACTGGAGTTCCGCTGTGGCGACCCCTAACTGGGAAAAGCTGAAAGACAGTTTTGTAGTGGTTATGGAGTTAAGGAGGGCTATAGTTGAGATATGATTAGTACAGAAGCCATGCTGTGTTAAAGATAGCAGATTATTGTTTGAAGTAGAATAGTTGCAAACGGAGAGTGGAAATAGAATGGCTATACCATCTGGTGGTAATATTTGTGGGTAAAGCTCTCTTCACCCAAGACTGGACTAGACAGTCAAGAGGAGAAGGTAAACACTTGCACCACACCACACTCATCACATAGTCCCTCAAAACCTACACCACCAAAACACACACATAGAAACCCAAAACACACACCTACATTCGCAGAGGTTCTCAAAAAAATCTACCCAAGCAACATGGACCTCCAAAGCAGAAACGCAAGCAACCTCCACCCCCCAATGCAACCCAAATGACACATAGACCACAAAGTCAGTGTGCCACTCAACCACAGCCTATAAGGCATAACTACATACCCAATACTATAGTCATAGGTGACGCTATAGTCAGGCACACTGATGTTCCACTCACCAGGCTAAACAAGGTGAAAGTTACTGTCAGTTGCCTGTCAAGTGCCAGGATCCGCTACATAATGCATGCACTCAGGTCACTCCACAAACAGTACAAATATGAATCTGTCATTGTCCATGTTGGTGTGAATGACCTGAGACATACCTCCCTGGACTACATGAAAAGAGACATGGAGGAGCTCTCCAATCATTTAGCCAAGGCAGATATGACCCTAGCCCTGAGTAGCATCCTGTCATCACCCAGAATTATACCACAGTACAAGGACAAAATGATTGACTTCAACAATTGGCTAAGCATCTGGTGTCATTTTAAGGGGGTCCAGTATCTGTCTGTCTGGGATGACATGATCGACAAACCACGATGCTTTGCCAGAGATGGCTTGCACCTGTCACCCTTGGGATTCCGGATACTGGCTAAGGCTCTTCCACCCCTATAGTGCCTTTTTTAGGCAAGATTTAAATGACAAATTCACCACCGTAACAGGTATGAGCAAGCAAAATCTGAGGGTAGTGCTACTTAATGCTAGAAGTCTAAACCTCAAAATGCACCCATTCGAGGCACTCCTTAAACTGGAGAACATCGGCATCTGTGCAGAGACAGAGACCTGGTTCAAGGCTCCAGAGAGCACCCCTGCATTATCAGGCTATAATTCATACCACACCTTTCGGCCACCTAACCTGGACCGAAGCACTAAAGGTGGAGGCATGTCCATATTCATTAAGGATATCCACACCTCCAGGCTAGTTGCTCAGCATAATGCATCCGAGATTATCCAAGCGCAACTAACTCTGGGCAAGATTGCAATCCAAATTGTAGCTTGCTACAGATCCCCCACCATGCCCCAGGATTCCCACTCCTCATTTCTTGATACACTGGAAAATATTAGGGTACAACCTAACACCCTAATAATGGGTGATTTCAACTACCCCACCATTAACTGGGAAAACTAATCATGTACCAACTCTTGTGCTCAACGTTTTCTGGAATTCATAAATTCCAACTCCTTGGAACAACTTATCCACACTCCCACCAGGGGCTGCAATATCCTAGACCTGGTCATTACCAACATGGGCAACCGGTGTTCCACACCAGAGGCCAATTCCTCATTGGTCAGATCCGACCACAAGCAAATCACTCTAGACATCCACATCCCACCCCACCCCCATTAGGGAAACCACCATAAAAAATTTCTCCAAAGCCAACTTCAAAGCTTCTTAAGACAGAAGTGGCAAAATTCACTATGCTCCGAACAAGTCAAAAAGACAATGGAATAGCCTATTGGAATCCAAAGAGAATCCGCTGCTAAGTATTAACATGGAACATACGGCCACCACACCAAATATTGACAAAGGTAACATTGATAGAATGAAGGATTTTAATACTATTTTTCGTGAACTAGAGAACACATTATATAAATTATACAGACTAACTTGGCAAAGACGCCATTTAGAAGCATGTCTTCATTTTAAACTGATTCCTAGAGGTATGAGGGTGTTGGTTATGCCCTCATACGGTGAAACTCACCCTGAGCTACTTCGGAAGTGGCAACAACTAAATCTTGATTTGGGGTTCAGCTACATAAGATTATTGATTGAACATTTCCTTCCTATAGAGAAAGATCTTCATTCACGAGCTGAAACCCTAAGTAAAGACATTTCTACTTCTTTTAAGGAGGAAAACTTCCAGCAGAGATTGGACAATATGTTTAGTCAACTTTTTGCCTATGGTGATAAGTTACAGCAAATAAAAATGCGTAAGCTCCATAGGGACCATATTGACTTTGCTAACAACAATGTCTTTTCCTGGCCAAGATATAATGAAACTCGCACTAATGAGCATGCATTTTCTATTGATACAGACTCTGGTCAAGGACTTTCTCTAAATCAGAGTTATGCTTCAGCAGTGACGAATGTGGGTTCCACCTTAAGGGAATCAGCTGTTACAACTACAATACCTTTGACGTCTTCTTCCCTGACGCATATGCAAAATAATATCATTAGAGACACTCCTCCCTGTAATCAGCAAGCCTTGGTCCAACAAGATGAAAATCTACGAGGCGCCAAACCAAAGATTAAACATGGCAATATTGAAGGTTTTTTACCTCTTCCGCTAAAGTTTCGGCGGAATTTTCAAAGCAGGTCAAGAAGCAGAGGTCGCACCAAGAGGAAGTTTTCAGGAGAAGAGATGACATCAAACAACAGAAATCGGAAAAGAGAACAACGGACTTAGTTTTTAATTTATCAAAACGGACCCTTACAGAGACTGATTATAACCTATTGAATAAAGGATTATCCTTTATTCCAGCCCAGGTTAGTAATATAAGTGAAGTTCTTACTGACCTGCGGCTGTTTACTCGTAAAGTCAACTTAAAATGCATGTTTAAGAATAAAACGCAATGTAGTGCTACTAATCAAGAACAGAATAAGTGGTTTAGAAAGAAAAGTGTTTTTACACCCATACAAACACCTGTCACAGATTGCTTTATCAAAGCTTGTGAAACAGATTTTTATAGTTATTTTAATAGTGCAAGGAAAGCGAACTTATATACTAATTTGTCACACACTGAATGGGAAGCTCTTTATGCATTACAGCATGATGAAAAAATAGTCATTAAGCCTGCAGATAAAGGGGGTGGGGTAGTAGTCTTAGACTACATTACTTACAATACAGCTATGCTTACCATGCTCAGAGAGACTGACACATACAAAGAGATCCTTGCTAGTGACCTTACAAAAGTTATTTTTTCTGTACATCAGGAACTTTATGATTTCTTGATGTGCAGGCAGTTAGATCAAGATCTATATCAATACTTCATGATAGAACAACCGAAGATTCCCTACATAAAAGGATTACCGAAGGTACATAAAGGGATAATCCCACCACCATTACGACCTATAGTGGTAGGGGAAGGGTGGGTCACTGAAACAATGTCAGTTTTTGTTGAACGGAAGCTTAGACCCATCATTAACAAAATTGGCTCAATTTTGAAAGATACCTATCAATTATTAGAGGTCTTAGCTAGTTTTAAAGAGGATATTTCTAAAAATACTATTCTCATTACTATGGATATGAGAAACCTCTTTACATCTATTCCTAATGGATATGGTTCCGAAGCCATTAGGCATATTTTGCATAATGCTGATTGTTACAGTAATGATGACAAGATTCTATTGAATGCCATCTTAGATCTTGTGTTGAATAACAATGTCTTTATGTATGACAAAAAGTTATATTTGCAACAATGGGGAGTGGCTATGGGCACTCCCTGTGCAAACAGCTATGCAAATCTTGTTGTCTACTACTGGGAATGTATGCATCTGTTTAAACATTCTTATTTTGATAAGGTACTCCTATATAAAAGATTCGTAGATGACATACTAATCTTTTGGAATGGTACTTTACAAGAGTTTTTGGATATGGTGGAGGATCTAGAAAGCACAACATCCTTCTTTAGATTTACATTTGAACATTCTACAAATGAAGTTAATTTTTTAGATGTGACTATTACCAAAGATGAGTATGGGAAATTGAGTCACACTATTTACAGGAAATCATGCTGGAAGAATACTCTACTAGAATTTACTAGCATGCATCCCAGGCATATATTTCAGAACATTGTTAAAAGTCAACACATGAGAGTTAATAAATTATGTAATGAACAGGAAGACAAAATAGAACAACTAGCAAAACTAGATGATATGTTCATAGAAAGGAACTATAACAAACAACTAATTCAACAGGCCAAATCATCAACAGTAAGCACCCCCACCCCCTTTATATCTAGGAAGGCACATCAGAAGACTTATAATTCACCTAAGGCATATAAGGAAATTATACCCTTTCTGACTAGATACACCAGTGATAATGGCAATATTACTAATATTATTCGTAAAAATTGGGGTATATTACTCACTAATAATGAGATTAAGGACATTGTAGGAATGAAACCTAATTTTCTGTACACTAACAGTAAGAATCTTAAAAGACTATTATGTATGGAAAAACTAGAACAAGAGACAAGTAGGACTATTGTTAAGATACAGGAAAACCTGGAAGGTGAATCATCTCACTGGGTTAAGACAGGCACCTTTCCATGTAACCGGTGCAATATGTGCATGTACATCTCAGAAGATACAGAGTTTACGCACCCCAAGTTAAACATTAAATTTAAACCAAGTTTTAGATCAACTTGCACCAGTTCAAATTTAATTTATTTAGCTAATTGTTTGAACTGCGATGCATTCTACATTGGGATGACCACAAGATCTCTAAAGGAACGTATTTATAACCATATCCATGATATTAGAAAGAAAGACCCAAAAAGTGCTCTAACTAAACACATTCTGAATAATACAGAACACAGTTTTAGATTTAGGACACTGCAATTGATACATCCCAATGATAGGAAAGGTGATATTTTTAACGACCTAGAAAGTATAGAGCTACAATGGATTCTAAGGTTTAAAGCACACTATACTCCAGGCCTTAACCAGTATGTTAGTGTTAGATCGGTTTTGAAAAAAAAGAAGCCTGAAATAATAGAAAGTCCCGATTTTCCTATATTAATGGTCCTTGAAAAATCCCTAAGTGGAATTTTATTTTATTTATTATTATTATTTTTTATATTCTTTAATATTTATTTTTAGGCCCCTTTTTTGAGATCATTTATACTTATATTAAATTATGTTATAAATCCCTTATAGTGGGTTACATACCCCTATGTCCCCTATATAAAATGGGGGTGTATATCCATATTTTTAGATGGTGATGTATTAATTTTACCACTATTAGCAGCATTTTTTCAATGACATTAGGATTGTATATACATTGCTTATTATTTATAAGATGCATTATATTTACACATTTTTGTCATGTACCATGTAATGAATCAGTATCATTTTTGATGCTTAGGGTATTTGATGCTTAAGATATAGATACTAAGCATCCGGGTTATTCATAACCCAAACTGCTTCTATTACATAGTTTTAAGTTATAGTTCATTAAAGAATTTTTATTAGTTTTATTTATTTATTGATACATAATATTCAATTAATTAACAAATAAATAATAAATATTAAATAATCTATATAAGCAACATCTTATAAGTAGTTCGTTTTTTTTAGGTAGTTGCACTTTATATGCTTCCCAGATAAAACACTTCCTCATTATATATAGACATTATTCACAATATGTCCCCCTGGTTTTTGCACGGGTGTCTTCTATGAAATATAAAATATATACTATGTAAGGCGTCAAGCCAAGTTAGAGGAGTGTTAGTTTCACTATATCTATATTCAGTAAATAGTTTTAGTATTAAATAGTGTCATGCATTATGATTTTTTTTTTTTTTTTTTTTTTTTTTTTTTTTTTGAAAGTTTGGTCTAGTGAGCTAGATGTTCCTATTGGGGTTGGGTTATTGTGTTCTTCTAATAGCGCTACAAATGTTTAAATAGCGCGAAGTGATCTTTGAATGATTTCTCATTTTTTGTTTGACATAATATATAAACAGCTTTGTGCAGCGAAATATCTATAAATAGAGCTCTTGGAGAACTATTCTGCTAATACACATAAATCGTTATTTTAATTATTATTTCTTGATTTTCATCATGCATATGCACTTCACTTAGGCGCATTGTCTTTATGGATGTTTTTAAAGTTGAATCAAATTTCATGTAATTTGTTGTATATTATGTTTTATATACATGAGTTTTAATAGTATGAGGCACTATTTGAATGAGTTTATTAACATTGTATTATGTTTTATACAGTTTAATTGTTTTTAGAATGTTAGTAGTGGGCGCAATGCTGCTGTTTGCAGCAACAGGAAATGTTCTTCAGTACCCTCACTGAGTGGTTAATTATCACTTAGAACAATTAATTCTACATCTTGACTAATTGATTAGGATGCTAATTACTAAATGGATAATTAGAAGCATTATATAAGGCTTGTCATATTTTACATGATTTAGATCTGAAGAAGCGTACAGTGTGTACGAGAAAGCGCTCATCTCTCCTGTTCTTTTGTACCAATAAAGACGTATTTTGTTGCTGCATCATCGTGGAGTTCCTCATCCTTGTTTTTTCCAATATTTTTACTTGTTTGTGCTTTGGAGGTGAGGACCTTGGAGGTTTATTGCTGGGATTGTGTTATATACAGCCTTTCCCAAGTGTGTGTATGTGTGTGTGTGTTTGAATATGAATCAAATCTCAAAGTTTGTGCGTGTGTGTGTGTGTGTGTGTGTGTGTGTGTATGTGTGTGTGTGTGTGTGTGCTCGCTCGCTCGCTCGTGCGTGAGTGTGTGTGTGTGTGCGTGTGTGTGTGTGTGTGTGTGTGTGTGTGTGTGTGTGTGTGTGTGTGTGTGTGTGTGTCAGCTACTTGGGCAGGGACACGGAGAGGGTGCTGGAGGTTTTGGCTTGACCACTCAGCTGAGATCTCAACCCTGTAGCTGTGCCAGTGGGGAGTCTTTTTGGGGATCTGGAGAAAGAGGGAGAAACCAGCCACAGACTGACTGTGGTCTTTGTGTGCTCTTAAGTGAAATTGCACTTTACTGTGTGTGTAATTGTCATCCTCCCAGTGTTTACATCCCCTAGTTGCTGCCAGTGGTGAGGATTGAGGCTCCTTGATTACTGGGCCAGTGCAGGGGTGTCACATATTAATTGGTGGCAGTGGTGGGATAGCCATGCCATGTATTAACTGGTTTGTAGTGGTATGGATATTGAATTCTTGTAGCCTCTGTACGGTGGTCACTGAAGGTGTTTGTTCTCTCAATCAGTCATGCAGTGAACATTCAGAGTTCATATCATAATTGTTTTATTTTTTTTTTAGCTTAGTTGGGGAGAGCAGAGGAGTATGGCAAGCTGACAAAGAGCCAGTTGGCTGACATGTTCCACGCTAAATGACTGGTGCATGCCAACCTGACTAAGGCAGAAATGATTGTAGCTTTGGACACAGCTGCAGTGCAGACCAGTGATCAGGAGGACAACCAGGCTGGCATTGGAGATGTAGAACTCTCAGAAAATGGACAGCTCAACCTTTCCACAGAGGGCTTAAAAATCTGTCTGGAGTTAAAAAGACTTGAGCTGGAGACCAAGCGTTTGGAACTAGAAGAAGCAGGGAGACTGAGACATCTTGAGGCTGAGGAAAATGAGAAACTACGATGGCTAGAGGCTGAGGAGAAGAAGAGGCAGAGGCAACATGAAAAGGAGATGCTGACTCTTTGCCAGAGTCATGGAGGTAATGGGGAAGGGAGTAACTGAATCCCAGAAGCAAATAAAGTGTGTAAATTTCTTCCACAATTTACAGAGTGGGATATGTAAACAGTATAATGTTGAAATATTGTAAAGAACTGTCTTTTAGAATGTTTTAAATTAACACCTGAAGCTTATAGAAAAAAGTTTCATGAGCATAGACGCAAGGCAGATGAAAGTGTGTATGAATATATTGCTGAACTAAGCACTTATTTTCATAGGTGGGTAAGTGGATGTCAGGTCACCACTTTTGAAGGGCTGGCAGATCTTTTGGTGAGGGAACAAGCCCTTAGCACTTTGCCTGAGGACATGAGAATCTGGTTAGCTGATAGACAGTGCACTACTGCAAATGAGTTCGGGAAGAAGAGAGACCTATACCTAACTAGCAGGGCAACACTGCACAGGAAAGGGACACCCAGTGGTGCTCATGGGTCTAAGGGAACACATGGTGGGCAGCCCAGAATGCCCCAACAGATTCTGCCAGTAGCAGGAGAAGCCACTAGTGCAAGTACATGTCCAGGACCAAGGGTTTAATGTTTTAAATGCAACCAGTGGCGTCATGTAGCATATAGATGTCCACAGAGGCAAGGTGGGGAACTAAAGGAGGGAGAGCCAGTAAGTGGGAATGACAAAATGCCAGAAGTAAGTTGTCTCAAGACAACAAGGGATAAATTATCAGAAGAGGTTGCATCCTATCTTAGTAAATGGGAAAGAGGCCATTGCTAAAAAAGACAGCCTCTAAATTAACCATTGTGAAGCCTGCAATGGTTACAGAGGAGCACTACTTGCTTGGGCAGTCTACTCCAGTCAGAGCTTTAGGAGGGACCTCATTCCAAATACTTTTGGCTGGGGTTCACCTTGACTGGGAGGGTGGAAAAGGAAGCCAGCAAGTAGGTTTGTTTGACAACATCCCTGCAGATGTCCTGATAAGGAATGATTTTGATAATGCAGTACCCTATGTGCATGCAGTTAAACCCAGTCAGGCTTGGAGACAAGTATTTCGGTTTGGTAGCCTGGAGGAGACCCAGACAGGATGCATACTTGCAGCCTGGACTGGTGAGGTGGTTACTTCAGGGAGGGAGCTACCCTGTAGCAGTGAGACTGAAGGTGAGCTAAAGCTGCTTGTGGGTACTGATGTTCCCTTGGACAGAGTGACTGCAAGGGCAGAGGTGAGTAGTAGTACCCAGGCTGACAGTGAAGCACCGCCGTCACAGGATAGCAGACTTCCTGTGGAAGGGGAGCTAGGAAGGGTTACAAAGAGGGAGTTGAGACAGGCTCAGCTGTCAGACCACACATTACAATGCCTGAGGGGGGTAGCTTGTGAGGCACATGACTCTCAGAGGAAGGGGGGATCTGTATACTGGGACAAAGGGTACTGTATCGAGAGTGTAACCCTGAGAGAAGGCTAGAGGGTGAGAGAATGCAGTAGTTGATAGTGCCCAGAGTGTTCTGTCTGGCACTTCTAGCTATAGCCCATGATATTCCCTTTGCAGGTCACATGGGCATAAAATGTACAAAGAGACATATTATGCAGAACTTTTATTGGACTGGGATTTCCAGAGATGTAACAGGGTACTGCAGGACCTGTGAGCAGTGCCAAAAGGTAGGCAAAGCGGGAGACAAGGTGAAAGCTCCTTTGATGCTTTTGCCTGTGATTGAAGAGCCATTTCAGAGGGTAGCTATGGATATTGTGGGGCCTCTGAGTACCCCAAGTTCCACAGGGAAAAATTATATCCTAATGGTAGTAGATTATGCTACCATATACCCTGAAGCACTGGCTCTGTCCTCCATTGAGGGAGAGAAGGTGGCAAATGCTTTGTTAGAGATTTTCAGCATGGTAGGTTTCCCAAAAGAAATACTGACTGACAGAGGTACCAATTTCATGTCAGACCTGATGGCTTGCTGTGGAAGCACTGTGGGGTGAAGCGCCTAAAGACCAAGCCCTACCATCCCCAGACTAGATTTTGTTGAGAGGTTAAAGTCTACAGTCAAGTCCATGCTATGGGCATTTGCAGACCAGTTTTAGAGGGAGTGGGACAAATATTTGCTCCATCTGTTGTTTGTTGTGGAGAGGTTCCCCAGGAATCCACAGGCTTTTCACCCTTTGAGTTGCTGTATGGGCATAGGGTGAGGGGACCTCTAGAGTTGATTTGAGATGAGTGGGAGGGTGTGTGTGAATCCTACAAGGAGTCTGTTGTGGCATATGTCCTAAACTTCAGGACAAGGCTCAGAAAACTCATGGGCTTGGCCCAGCAGAACCTGGCAGAAGCCCAACAGCAGAAAAATGTCTGGTATGATAGGAATGCTTGAACTAGAGATTATGCTGTAGGGCAGCAGGTAAAGGTTCTCATTCTTGTCAGGCACAAGCTGCAGGCAGCTTGGGAGGGGCCCTGCAAGGTGGTAAGAAAGGTCAATGATGTTAACTATGTGGTAGAACTGCTAAGCAGGAGGCAGGGGTACAAATTGTACCATGTTAACATGATGAAACCTTACCATGATAGGGAGGCCCTTGTGCTGAGTTATTGCAGTAGATGGCAGGAGGAATCTGTGGGGGATCTGGTGACTGATCTACTCAGTGAGGTTTGGACTGACACTTCAGTGGAAGGGGTAGCAATGTCCCAACAGCTATCCCCTACCCAGGTTTGAGAAATCCAAACAGTGTTACGGGGGTTTGGGGACATGTTCACTGGGAAACCAGGGTGCACCCACCTGGTGCAGCACCATGTGGATACAGGACCCTAAAGGCCTATTAAGCAGGCCCCTTATAGGGTGTCTGAGAGAGTCAAACAGACTCTGAGGGAGGAGGTACAGGAAATGTTGGAACTAAGGGTAATTCAGGAGTCCAGCAGTCTCTGAGCCTCCCCAGTGGTGCTGGTATCAAAGAAGGATGGCAGCACCAGGTTCTGTGTGGACTACAGGAAATTAAATAGTTACATAGAGTCAGATGCTTACCCCATGCCTAGGACAGATGAAGCCCTAGAGCAGCTGTGTGGGGCTAAGTATCTTACCACAACTGATCTTACTAAAGGTTACTGGCAGGTGCCCTTGATTCTCAGTGCTAGAGAGAGGTCAGACTTTGTGACTCCTTTTGGCTTGTATGAGTTCACAAAGATGCCCTTTGAGATGAAAAATGCCTCAGCGACTTTCCAGAGGCTGGTAAATCATATCCTAGCAGGAGCAGGAAATTTTGCCCTTGTTTACCTAGATGACATTGCTATCTACATCCATTCCTGGCAAGAGCACCTTCAGCATGTCAGGGAGGTGCTGGACAGACTACAAAGAGCAGAGTTGACCATTAAGCCCAGCAAATGTCAGGTGGGTATGACAGAGGTCTCCTGCCTGGGACATAGCAAGGAGAGTGGTAAGATCAGATCAGAACCTGCCAAAGTGGAAGCCATTCAGGCATGGCCTGCTCCAGTTATCAAAAAGCAGGTGAGGGCATTCTTCGGGACAGAAGGGTACTACAGAAAGTTTGTACTCAATTATAGTACCATAGCTGCTCCCCTCACAGACCTGACAAGGAAAAACAAGCAAGATAAGGTAGTGTGGTCCTCAGCATGTGAGCAGGCATTCCTTCAGCTTAAAGGTGCTTTGAGAGTACCCCCTGTGTTAGCCAGTCCAGATTACAGAATTTGTTGTGCAGGTGGATACCTCAAACCATGGGGCGGGGGCTGTACTTAGCCAGGTTTCCTCATAGGGAGAAGAGCACCCTGTGGTATACCTCAGTCGTAGGCAGCAACCCAGGGAGGAATGCTGTGCAGTTGTAGAAAAGGAATGCCTTCACATAGTGTGGGCACTGCAAAAACGTCAGCCTTATCTGTATGGAAGGAAATTCACTGTAGTTACAGACCACAATCCTTTAACATGGCTACATCGAACCAGCCAGGAAAATGCCATGTTAAAAAGGTGGGTCTAGGGTTGCAAGCATTTGATATGACAGTGCAGCACCGCAGTGGGGTTAGCAATGACAGGGAATGGTGTAAGGTATTCCCAGACAGGCTCAACCCTCTCAAGCAATGTTTCTCAAGGGTCACCTGAAAAACTAGCTTGAGTTTTCGGGGGGAGGGGGAATAAATGTGACACTGCAAGCCCAGCTATCTGGAATTTTGTAAATAATTCTATGTCATTTGTGAATATTGATATGATTCATACAGAACTGTATGTTAAGTACTGAGCTTCAAGAATGTAACCACAGCATACCCTGCTTGAACATACAAGGTTAACTTGCAAAACGTCAAGAAAATAAGTTCAAATTAAATTGTTTTACAATTGTGTTATAAAAGTTAGTTTCAATGCAGCAAGGACACAGGATGTCTAGAACTAGGGTGCCTTCTGCATTGTTTTGCAAGAGTTTTATTATTTTATGACATTCAAGATCTGCAAACGTCTGAGAAATATGTATTTTTAACACAGAGGTGTTAAATTCTGTTTTAGCTTTTGAACTGAAGTCAGGTGACAACAAAGTGATGTATTCCAAGTTAACCCAGCAGTAATATTTGATATTGATTTAAGAACTCTCTCAGGGAGAGACTGTGCATTTTGTATTTTGTCTTTGACCTGGAAACATCCACTCATCATCATCATCACCATTTGCACTTGCTTTGTTGTAAGTAAGATTTAGGGCATAATATCTCTATAGTTATAGATAGGAATATGTAGTAAAGATTAATTTACATGTTTTCTGTATTTATTTGAGACTGTCCTGCAATGTTGTTTTAAATATTTCCTGGGATTTTGAACTATGAAGTAACTGTGTTGGATTTACTGAGTATTGTCTTGTTCTTTTATTATTTATTATTAAATTCATTTAAACCTATCTTTGTGGCTGATATTTGTGAGACATATTTAAGCTCTGAGAGTACTTGCATATGTATTTGTGACACCGTAGAGGCCACTGCTTATAGCCTGGTGCTTGGTCAGAACTAACATTTGGATTATTAATAACATTACACAGTAGGATTGGACACCCTTTGTTAAGGGCCTAATGTAGCTGATAAGAGTGGTTCGTGGCAGTGATAACTACCTTATAGTCTGGGCGGAAGGGGGCATAGCTAGTAAACCTGTGCCAGCCTTTCCCAGGTGTGTGTGTGTGTTTGTATATAAATCAAATCTCAAAGTGTGTGTGTCAGCTACTTGGACAGGGACACGAAGCACTGGTTGGCCAGAGAGCGCACTGGAGGTTTTGGGTTGACCACTCAGTTGAGATCTCAACCCTATAGCTGTGCCAGTGGGGAGTCTTCTTGGGGATCTGGAGAAAGAGGGAGAAACCAGCCCCAGACTGACTGTGGTCTCTTTGTGCTCTTAAGAGAAATTGCACTTTACTGTGTATGTACTTGTCATCCTCCCAGTGTGTACGCCCCCTAGCTGTTGCCAGTGGTGACAACTGAGGCTCCCTGATTACTGCGCCAGTGCAGGGACATCACAGGTGCCATTGGTTATGGTCTGCTGATCAATAATTAGATTGCTTGTTATAATAGTTTCCTCTGTAATATTTGAGGAAGCCCAGGAGAAGAATTCTTCTGCTGTATTTCTGTATTCTTGAGGAAAGTAAACTTCTGATCTGATGTTGTCAATCTTCATTCATTCTTGACTGATGGGTCTGGTTCCAACCTCTCAGAACTGACTTGGCTGTTATACATAGCTTGCGCCATCCAAAAACCTCTCGAGCTAAGGCTCTACCTACAATGTCTCTCTTCCTGTTACCTCAGATCTTGTTTGCCAAGTTGAAAATTGGATGCGTCAGCTGATGCTCTCAGCTAAGTGCTTTCAAAATTCTATTTTTCACTGTCATTTCTGATAACATTGGATTAAAACTCTCTTTTTTTTTGGATAGCTTTCACTACATAGTTTTCGTGTGTGTGACTGTTTTATTTACCTATTTCTACCCACCTCCCTTTTACCTTTACAGTAACTCTTATTACCATCGATGGTAACAGGCCTCCTCCCTTTCCTTTTTACCATTGGTAGTCTTAGATACCATTGTTGGTATCCTTCTCCCCTTTCATCCCTTTACCCATTGGGCAATTTTCTATACCATTGCTGGTATATCCAAAAAAAAAAAATACAACTTCTCTTTCCTTTTCTCTCTTTGGGTGCGTGTCATGTGTGTGTGTGTGTGAGTGATTTGACTCATTTTTTGATATGGCGGAGAAACAAAAGGGGACATCTGGTTTCAAGCAGTGTCAAGGCTGTGGCAGAAGGATGCCCAATTCTGATGGGCATCTTTCTTGCCTGTACTGTCTGGGTGCCCCTCACTTGGACATAACTTGTAATATTTGTCAGTGCATTAGCACCCGTACTTTAGTAGAGAGGCACCGTAAGCTTATTTTAAAAGGCTTGTTAAAGGGTCCCTTTGCTGAAGCCCTATCTAAGGCAGAAACTTGAAAATCTCCAAAACCTGATGTAAAGAAATGAAGCTACTCTGTGCTGAGCTCCCCTATGGCACAGGAAATAAAAAGTCTCAAAAACCACAGGTTTCGACAGTTTCTTCAGTACCGAAGGCCAAAGTACCAAAAGTGACAATATCATCGGCACCGAAGATGACACAATCCACATCAGTAGCGTCAAGCATTGAACCGACTCAATCCACTTACGACTGACCATTCCTTCATCGCTAATGACCTCTTTGGCACAGACAATTGTTTCTATACAACCACCACTATCCTGTCATTCAGTTCCACCTTCCCTTCCATATGACAGCCTACGGTACTGAAAGTTGATCCATTAATTATCCCCAGGACTATATATTCCTCTTCAATAGACCCATTTTTGGGTCAACAACCAAACCCTTTTCTGGACAGGCCTGAGTCCCCTTCAGGAATGTCAATCCATTCCTCCAGGAGTATCTCAGAATTGGATGTAGTCAGATTGGTGGACCACCTTTTAGCAGTCAGAGGCCTTCCTGCACCTTCACAGACCTCTCCCCCACCCAAAGCTGAGGCTTATTCTCCAAGGACTTCTCTAGTTTATCTTCCTTCAACCTCCTTTCATGTTTGGAGCCCCCACTTTGGCGCTTTTGGTGCTGGCTACCACAGTGCCGATGGTGGACCTCACCTCAGTACTGGAATCGACTCTGTGGGCTTTGGCTCCTTTGGATCTATCACACACCCAGGACTGAGGTTTGGCTGTTGGTTCTGACATCCTTGGACCAGTTCAGATTGTTTCCATGGTGCTTTCTATGGCTCTCGGAGCCATGGGAGTTTTGAGCCCTCTCTTGGCTCCTACTCTGGATGGTGGCTCATTGGAGTGGGTGTGTTCCCAGTTCCGAGGTTGTCTTTCTCGGTTCCAGGCTCCCATCCCTCTACAGGCAGGCCTGCCTTCCAGATTATGGAGAGAGCTTTGGCCTTAGCCAGCTCCCAGCTTGTTCCATCCCCATCAGAGTGCCATATTTCTGTTTCCTCTGGTTTGCAGCTATCATAATCTGCTACATCTGGACACAGGGCAAAAGAGCTGCAAGGCACCCCGGTTCAGGGCCCCTCCTGTTCGGAGTCCTCCTCAGAACTTGCCCCTAGGAGCCATCCAGTAAGAGGATGTGCAAGAGGAAGCACCTAGATTCTCCAGAAGAATTAGTCTATGAAACACAGGGGAAGGGTCACCATGGTCACTGCTGGAAGATGTCTCCTTTAGAGACATCCTGGAAATATTAAAAGAGAGGAGTGATTGGAAGCCCTCAAACCCATCCTCTGAGGAATCTGTGTTCTTGCAAGCTTTTCGTGCCTGCCCATCTACTTCTTGGGTGAACCCACCTGCTGACAGCCTAGTTAAACTGATCGTTCACCAAGCATGGAAGGCTTCTGACTCCATAGGGCCTAATCCCTGGAGACCGGATAAGATTTTTTCAGCCCAGAAAGATCAGCCCTGTTGGTTTAAGGATCTCGCAGTGGATGCCATGGTGGTGGTGGTGGCCACCAAAAAGGAAATCGCTGAGGAGATTTCAACTGTCCATCCTGCAAAGTGAGAGTCCCGGAAGATGGACAGATTTGGGAAGTGGGTCTTTGCTTTAACAACCTTTGCTATTCGGTCCTTGAACTTCTTAACACACTTTACTAGACTCCAAAGGGATCTGATAACTGAGCTTTCAGACACCCTTGCAGATGCAGTATCTGATGAGGTTCAAGATAAGGTTGCCTCTCAGCTTGCCACCCTGGAGTCAGTCTCAAATTTATCCACGCGGCTTATTGCTCATACAGACGAAAGGACATCTAGAGCAGTGGGTATAGGCGTTGCCATTAGGCGTCACTCCTGGACGCACTTGTGTGATTTCACATAGCCCTTTAAGTCTTTCTTTATCAATGTTTCTGTTGATGGTACTTCCATGTTTGGCCTGAAAGTTAGAGACACGCTAGCCAAGTATGAAAAGAATGGAAAGGCTCTTTCTGCTGTGGGCATTCATTTTTTCACTCCACAGCAACCTCACTCCAGGAATGAGAGGAATGGGAAAATGTGGTTCAAGAAGACCCAAGAGCCTTTTTGGGACATGTGTGGTGAGTATTCCACCCGGGGCAGAGCGGACAATTCTTCTGGAAGATACCCCCCCGTGGCAGAGAGGGTCCATGTAACCAGGGCTCCAGAGATTCTTTTTCTGGATAACCCTATCAACGCTCCTGAATGGAGGCCCCATTGCTTACCTCTGGAAGCAGTCCAGGGAAGATTTTATTTGCATCAAGAAAAAGCTCCCCTGCATGGAGGAAGTTGCACGGCAGAAACATATAGTAAAAAATGAAAATAGCCAGCAACAGGTTGACTGTGAGTAATGATAGAATTTAATAGTAATAAGACTTCATCAAACAGACCGGTTTCGGCCTGGATTTAACCTGGCCTTCTTCAGTGTCAACACTGAAGAACACTAGGTTAAATCCAGGCCGAAACCGGTCTGTTTGATGAAGTCTTATTACTATTAAATTCTATCATTACTCACAGTCAACCTGTTGCTGGCTATTTTCATTTTTTAAGATTTTATCTGCACCATTCAGCCTGGCTTACAATAACCTTGGATACCTGGGTGCAGAAAATAATTACCAGAGGTTAGCACATTCCCTTCAGTCTTTTGCCAAAACCCCAAAAGCGAATCCCTGATGTTCTACCTAGTCAGAGGAATCTAGCAGCAGTAGAGATTCAAAAGCTGCTTCAAAAAAGAGTAATCCAAGTAGTCCCACCAGACCAAATAGGATCCGGATTCTACTCAAGATTCTTTTTAGTGCCAAAAAAGACAGGGGATGGGAGACCAATCCTGGATCTCAGCCTATTGAACAAATTTGTACAACAGACAAAATTTCAGCTGGTCATGGTTCAGTTTATCCTTCCTTTTCTAGAGAAGGATGCTTGGATGTGCTCTATAGATCTTTAGGATGTGTATTACCACATAAAGATGGACAAGCACTCCAGAAGATATCTCTGCTCCTGGCTGGGAGCCAGTCATTACCAGTTCCAAGCGCTACCCACCCAGAGTGTTCACCAAATGCATGGCAGTCGTAGCGGCTCATCTGAAACTACAGGGATTCTGGGTGTTTCCATATCTAGATGATTGGGTCCGGACTGCCCCCTCCAGGCATCTACTGCTTTATGCCATAGACTTCATTCTACATCTTGCCGAAACAGTAGGCATTTTGGTCAACAAAGAAAGGTCACAACTGATTCCCACACAGGATCTGGAGTTCATCAGAGCAAGATTAAATACAGTATCCTGTGTGGCCTCCCTTCCTCTTCACAGATTGTTAAAGCTAAGCTCGCAAGCTCAAGTGATCATTTCCCAAAACAAAGTTCTTGCTCATCTGGCACTACAAGCAGTGGGAACCATGGCAGCAACAATAACATTAGTACCCCTAGCGCGGTATCACATGAGGCTGCTTCAATGGCTCTTGGCATCACAATGGTCACTTCTAATGCACCCATGTCCCATCCAGTCTTGATAACAAATTGCTTCAAAAAGCATTTATCTTTGTGAATGAAGCCAGAAGAGAATCTATGGGGTTGTCCCTTTTTCCACTCTCAGGCCAAGGCCGTAGTGACCATGGACACTTCCCAGATAGGGTGGGGGTGCATTTTATGGGAAAGACTGTTCAAGGCACTTGGTCCCTGCAAGAGGCCAATTTGCACATCAATGTTCTAGAATTGAGGGCAGTGCTTTTAGCATTGCAAGCATTCCAAGCTGTCCTTCCTTCTGGGACAATTGCAATCCAATCAGACAACATGTCCGTAGTCTGGTATATCAATAAACAGGGGGGAACCAGGTCCTACCCTCTATGTCGGGAAGCCCTAAGGATTTGGTAATGGGCAATAACTTCCAACCGCTTTCTGATAGCAATGCATATCCTGGGGAACTCCGTGATTTCAGAAAAACTGAGCAGATGTATCCTCCTGGCTCACAAGTGGTCACTCAGTCCCAACGTACCGATGAAGATCTTTTGTCAATGGGGTCAGCCTTGCTGTGATGTGTTTGCTTCTCCCATAAACCAGAAATGCAGCAGCTATTTTGCCCTTATCCCCCCTTGTGGGGAGTCCCCAAGACATGTATTTCTTGATTGGCCCCCGATACTAGCATGCCTTTCCCCCAATTCCATTGATTCCCTAGTTTCCGAGGAAAGCCCAATGGTTGAGAAGCAAAATGGTTCTCATTGCACCTTACTGGCCCCATCAAGTCTGGTTCCCTTTTCTTTGGCCTCATCTGGTTCACCGCCTGTGGACTCTGGATCCAGCTTTGGACGTACTGTCTCATCCTCAGGGCCTGGTGTATCCCAGTCTTCAAAACGACAACCTGACAGCTTGGTTTCTCCAATTCCATTAATTTCCAGGCAGAATATCTTATCCTCTCCAGTGCAGAAGATACTTCTGCCTACCCATAAACCGTCCACCAAGAAACTTTATCTAAGCAAATGGAAAAGATTTTCAATTTGGGTGTGTACAAACAGCATTGACCCTTTCTCTGCATCAGTTGATAAGGTCCTGGAATATTTAGCTACCTTGTTTGATATGGGAGCCACTACATCTACAATTAAGGTTCATTTGGCTGCCATCTCAAATTTTCATAACAGTTTTGATGACCATGCATTGATGTCTCATCATCTATGCAAATTTTTTCTTAAAGGCACTCTGCATTTAAAACTCCCTTTCAAAGATCCTGTCATGTCATGGGATTTGACCTTAGTCTTACAATGTCTAGTTCAACAGCCCTTTGAGCCAGCCGACACTTGTGACCTCAAGTTTTTATCTTGAAAGAACCTCTTCCTAGTAGCTATCACATCTGCTAGGAGAATTTCAGAGTTACAGGCTTTATGTGTGAATCATCCATAAATTATTTTCCACAAAGAAAGAGTATCACTCAGAACCAATCCCACCATCCTTCCCAAAGTGGTATCAGAGTCCAGTATCAACCATACCATAGACTTACCAATCTTTTTGTCAAAATTTACAAACAAAGGAGAGTACTGTTTGCCCTTTTTGGACATCCACAGACAATTACATTTTTGCTTGGACAGAATGAAATCCTCTAGAAAATCAGGCCAACTATTTCTGTCATTTTCAGGTACCAGATTGGGCAAACCTATATAAAAGCTTACCTTGTCAAAATGGTTAGACTGCATTACCTTTACATACAACCAAAATAAACTCAAACTGTCAACTACAATTAGAGCTTTCCACTTCAGCGGTCTTCCATCCCAGGGCTTCTACGGAAGACATATGTGCAGCTGCAACTTGGGCTATCACACATACCTTTATCACTCATTACAAATTAGACATGGTCTCCAGGGGAAGAACATCCTTTGGCTCTATAGTGCTCAGGAATATCATTTCCTTAGGGCCGCCCAAGATCTAAAGTAGTTGGGGACTCTGTCCCATCAGTCAAGAATGAATGAAGATTGACAATATCAGATAAAGAAGTTATGTTCTTACCATAACGTTCCATCTGTATTGTCAGTCTTCATTCATTCTTGACATCCCACCCTCCTGCCCCCCTCCCAAAGCTCCTGGAGGTTCTGATCTAGTCCTGGGATACTATAGAGTTATACCTTAGACAGGGCTTTTGTATTTTCCTAACTGCTAAGCAAACTCAATCTGAGGTACTGGGAAGAGACGCATTGTGGGTAGTGCCATAGCTGAAGAGTTTTTGGCTGGCACAAGCTATGTATAATGTCCAAGTCAGTTCTGAGAGGTCAGAACCGGACCCATCAGTCAAGAATGAATGAAGATCAACAACACAGATGGAACATTATGGTAAGAACATAACTTCTTTTTATGTACATAGACTTAACCAAGAAATCCAAAAAAAGGAACCAGAACTAAGAACTAGAAAACCGACCCAGGAAGCGACACCAGCAACTGGAAAATAAATCCTTTATTAGGCACAGGTGCCAGACTTAGAAACAAGTGCTTTCGCTCAGTATAATACCGAGCTTTTTCAAGTTGTCAACTTGAAAAAGCTTGGTATTATACCGAGCGAAAGCACTTGTTTCTAAGTGTGGCACCTGTGCCTAATAAAGGATTTATCTACAGAGACTTACATTTATTTGGCTTTAAAAGTGGTACAATGATTTCTCCATTATCTACTACTGTGGGTGTAGAGATAAATGAAGTGATTTTTTTTAAATAAAGAATAGCAACACCACTTACATTTTTTTCTAGTTCTAGCTAGTCTTAGAATACTGTTTCACAGATATAGAATTTACTTTCTTTTATATTTTAATGACATCTAGTGAACAGCCTGCTATCCAGACATGGAAGTTAGTGAAGTTATTTGTAATGCTTTGTACATTTATATTAAAAGAATGTAGGCTGGATGATTCAGTGGGCTGAGAGGAGCAAGAAGGTTTCTATCCTAATCATATTGCAACTGTAGCCTAAACACCTAGTAAGGTAGAAATCATACGTCTTTGTAAGTGTTGTGAAAAGGACCAGGGTTTGGGTTAACATCCTTACATGAACTGATAGGACTGAGTGTAGGATGGAGGGAGCATTAAAATTCCCTACATTGCAATCTGTCAGAAATATTGGGTAAGCAAATTGGTATAACCAAGGAAATGCTTTTTTGAGTGGGGCATAGGATCTAAATTGCCTAGACACAGTAAAGCTTTGCTAAGCTCACTTCCAGTGGCTGGCAAAAATAGTTATTGGAAAATGGGAATCAAAGTCTAAACCAACTGTATTTGAAGCAGTGAATATTGTTAACAGAGATAAAAGAACTGGCAATGGGATCTTTAGGAGTGGGTTGGAGCAAACTACATAGAAAAAATGGATATTGTGGGAACGATACACAGAATTATATTTTGGAGGAATAGTGAAATTTAAAGAAAGGCAGGAAACGAGCAATTTTTGCAATGTTGGATTGATGACAATTGTTTAAAAGAATGCATTTGATGTATAATGTTTGTAACTGTGAACATGTTAATATGGTCTGTTTTCTTTTATATACATTTATGTTTGCCTATGTTTTAAATGATATTTCAATAAAAATGCTTAAAATGATTGGATTTTGTCTTAACTCTGTTAGGAGTAGGGGATGTGGCATTGGATGGCTGATCTTGAAAACATAAATTAAAGTTGAATGGAATAATTCTGGTGATATAGTGAAGTTAGAGTGGGTGATGTTTGCAGCCTGTGAAAATGTGCCTGGAGGGGGAGTGGATTTTTGTGAAGTTGTAGATAACAGGAGGTTAGAGGTGTTAGTGGTACAAATGCAGGAATTAAGATTAAGTGGGAAAGGAATATGACTAAGTGAGGTGATACAATGTAATAGGGGAATTATTGCTAGAAAATCTTGGGTATTACTGAAATGAGAGAGATGAAGAGAAAAGTAGTGTGGATGTGAAGGTTTATGGCAAAGTCTAGCAATATGGAGTAGGGAATGATTATGGGAGGAAGGGTATGAAAGAAAGGAAGGTTAGTAAAGAGAAGTTTAGAGACTGATGTATAATGTAAAGAATGGTAATAAAGTGAAAATTACTGATTTACTGTGGAGAGATTGAGAATAATGAGGTGTAAGCAGTATAGTGAGATGAGAGAAAGGTTGAGAAATATTATAGAGGAAGACATAATAAATATTAATTTGCTTGTAGTGTATAAGAGGTGATCAGCAGGATGAATGGATGAGGGAGTTGTGCTCTTGCATAGAGGTATTGTGGGGAGGGTTCTCACTAGTAGTGGATATAATGCAAAGCAGTATGGGAAGGAGAAAGGATGTTGGAAATAAGTCAATAGAGAGAAGGGTGGTTCTATGATGGTAGTAAAGTTGTTCTGGGACATTTAGAGATTGGACGTCATGGACGATAAGTGCTCATGGGTAGTATAATGTTAGAGTAAGGTGGGCAGGGTCGTGGAGTGAAGCTGAGCATAATGGGGCTTACCTAACCTCAGAGACCATTTATTGCAGAAAACATTCAGTTTATATACTTTGAAGTATAAAATGGGCAACAGTTTATAAAATGTGTTAAATTTAAGTGTGCTAGTGTGACTGTTATTTTTAAAAACCCATTGAAAGCCACTTCCCATGAATGCAAAAATAAATTATTTAATGTTATGTTATCCTATCTTGCCTTCATTCTTGCTGGTTCAGAACCAAGAATCGGTTCTGACTCGGCCTTATTCAAAAGCTTGAGAGCTTCCACCAGCTCATGGCTGTACCCTATCCCATGATGCTCTGGGACTATTCCCCTGATCTTGTTTGCCACTAAACAGATCTGGTGACTTCCATGCAGGTTCCTGGCTAAGTGGAAATGGCTTTACTTATTTTTGTTCTTCTTCTGGCTATAAGTGATTATATTTAATATTTGTTGTTGTTCAACTTTGTTACATTTTTCGTAGTGTTTGCTTAGTCCGCTACTGTTTTCTGATTCTTGTTTTTGGCCATTGTCCATTCGCTAGGCCTGTTGTTGAACCTTCCCTATCCCGGCTTACAGGCTCGTTTAACTTAGAGAGCTTGTTGAATCCCTCTTTACAAGGCAGCTTGTTTAAGTCAGAGGTCTCCCTCTGACCCATTTAACTTAGAGGGTTGTTCCCCCCTTTTCCCTTTTGCCTTGTTAGTAGGAGTAGTTTATTTAAGTTAGAGAACTTCTCCATTCTCTTGCTTGGTTAGCCTAGTTACAAAAAAAAAAGTATTTTTGAGTTTTGTTTTTCTGGTTCTAATATATCTTATAAATATATAAATATATCTGGTTCTTAGTATTATTTGTGTGTGTTGGATTTTACAAAGCGTCAAAGGGTCCTAAAGAGTCAAAACATTTGGGTTTCAAGAAGTGCAACAAGTGCAGTCAGATGATGTCTCTGGCATACCAGTTGCGTGTACTGTTTGGGTGGCCTTCACTTACAAGAATCCTGCTCCTTTTGTCAAGCTTTTAGCTCCAGGGTTTTGATGGCGTGTAAGAATAAGCTAATTATGAGATGCTTGCTAAAAAACCTCTTTGCAGAGGCTTTAGAAGGGACTCGGAGCACTAAATCTGCATATAAATCCCCTTCTTCGACATCAGAGAAGTTGGGAAAAAGGACTTCATCTTCAGCTTCATCTTTGGAGCTACCTAAAAAAATGGCTAAAGAAACTGTCTTGGAACCAAGGGCTCTCGGTTCCAAAAATCTCCATCTTTGGCTCAAATTGTGGTTTTGGAGCTGGTAGAGTTCCAGTTTCAGAGCCGGTCTGCCGTATTGGAGCAGGTATCTCCTAATTTGAGGTCTCCACTTCTGCAAAGTGTGAAATCTCTAACTTTGTCCTCCCAATCCTCCAGAAGCTTATTGGATGATGATGTGGAGCGGGTGGTGATGAAACTCCTATGGACGCCAATGCTAGCAAAAATTCTGTCGACTCTGACAAAGAGATAACCAGAGCTGACAAAGACCACTACCCCTTCTTTGGTTCCTCCTGTGACCCGACCTGGGGTTTTGGAGCTGGAGTGCTTGGACCAGGTCCCAGTGGAACCGTTGGGACCAAGATCTGCTATAGGATCATCAATTCTGACAACTTCTTCGACTTTCTTGATTCCATCGGAATTTGAGGAGTCTAGGAGCCGACATTTTGCCATCGGTTCCAGGAAGGGGAGTCAGATCAGACAGGTGTCTGAACCGATTCTACCCCTCGGGGCCTCGGTGCAGTTGAGCTCGGCTCCTACATCGGCTTTGGAGCCAACCACTCTGCTTCGGGGTTAGTCTTCTGGTTCTTTAGAGCTGGGGATCTCCTCGGAGCTGAGTGAGGTGGCTTTTAAGCTAATAGAGAGAGTGCTGTCACCTCAGACTGCTCCGCTCTCTGATTCAAGTAATCTTCTCCAAAGGCTCCAGTGTCAGTCTCAGCTCCATTGCTCCCCCCAAATGTAGAGACGCTAAGCCTCAGGAGACCTCTGCAGGGGAAAGTATCTCTTCTGAAACCTCTCCAGAGTATCCCTCTGAGGAGGTCCCTCGGAAGAGGTTGTGCAAGAGGAAGCACCTGGACTCCCCACAAGAGTCCATCACCTCAGACACGGACCTTGATGAGTCAGAAGAGTCCCCATGGTCACCCTCTGAAGATGACTCCTTTGCAGACATCCTGGAGATCCTTAATCAGAGGGGTGGCTGGAAGCTCACTGTGACACCCATGCCCTGGCCCAGCAATCAGTGAGCCTCAATCCTCACCACTAACATCAGTGAGGGGCATCCCATATAGGAAGAAAGGATAACAAATACACACAGTAAAGTGCAATTTCCCTTAAGAGCACACAGAGATCACTGTCAGTCTGGGGCTGGTCACTCCCTTGCTCTCCAGGTCCCAAATAAGACTCCCCAATGGCACAGCTATAGGGTCCAGATCTCAGCCTAGTGGGCAAGCTAAAACCTCCAGCACCCTCTCTGTCGAACCAGTGCTTTGTGTCCCTGCCCAACACACACACATACACAGACACACACACACAGACACACACACACACACACACACACACACACACACACACACACACACACACACACACACACACACACACACACACACACATACACACAAACACACACACTCTGAGAAGAGTTTATACAACAACACAGACACTCCTGGGGAAGGCTGGCACAGGTTATCCAGCTGTGCCCCTTTTACCCAGACTATATGATAGAAATCACTGCCACCACCCAGCTAATAATCATCAGCTACTCAAAGACCCTTAAAAGAGCGCCCAGTTATTACTGTGTAATATTATTATCCAACTGGTAAGTGTGACTAAGCAGTCAAGGCTTATTAGGGTGACTTGGTCCAGGATCACTATATACATGCAATGTATTCTAGAGCTTAAATTATCTCTATACAAAACAGCCGCAGTTAAAAGGGTTTAAAAATATTTAATAATAAATAATTAAAAATATAAGACAATACGTTTTACTACACAGTACTAGTCAAGAGTTCAGAGATCACAGAGAAATACTTAAAATAATTCAGTAGTACAGTTCTGACATCACAGAAAAACACAGTCTAATCTTTCTAGTTTCTAGCTATTTCTAAGAGAAAACACAAGTCTAAGATAAACTTACATATAGAGCAAAGGCAGAACACTGATGAGTTGGATGGTCAAGACAAAAAATGCTTTCTGATTCTCTCTGTTTTTAAAATCACATTCCTGGTTCACATTACATCATTCTTCACACTTCCCTGGGTTCCAAGGCTAACAGAAACTACATTTACATTCATCACCTCTGGGCAGAAACCAGAGCAATAACTGATATTTATGCATGCAAATTCTAGCCATTAACTCTGGCCTTAAAACAATAGCAAGAATTATTTCGCCTACACAGGCTGAAGCAGACTTTAGATCAAAGGGTCACAACATGTTTTACTTGGTCAGTGGAGTGCACTGTTGGTACAGTTTTGTAACAGCATTTTTTCCATTTAAGACAACAAGCCTATGGCTTACATTAATATTTACAAATGACAGAATTATCTATAAAATTCTATCTGGCTAGGCTGGCAGCCTTCATCTATCTTCACCCAATCTTCACACACCCACCAACCCTTCTGAATATGAGTCAGTGTACCTGGAGGCTTTTGGGTCTTGCCCTTCCACCTCTTGGGTGTCTCCACCGTTTGACCAGTTAATGAATGTAATTAGTTGAAAGGCGTAGGGCTCTCTGGATTCAGTGGAACCTGTACCTAGGATGCCAAATAAGTTCATCACAGCACCTTTGGAAATGGAGTTCCTTAGCAAAGGTGCCCTGATAGATGCTATGGTGGTGGCGGCGGCCACTAAGAATGAATTGTCAGAGACTTCCTCTTCTGTTCATCCACCGAAAAAAGAGTCTCAAACGATGGACAGATATGGAAAGTGTATGTTTTCTTCAGTGGCATTTACTCTAGATCGCTGAACTACCTGACCCATTTCACAAGACTACAGAGGGACCTCCTAAAGGAGCTAGAAGATACCCTTCAAGGCACTGTAGCTGCAGGGGTTTTGGATAAGGTTTCCTCCCAGCTCTCCACCTTAAACTCCATGGTAAACTCCTCCATGTGATTGATCTCTTATGCAGCTGATGGAGCGAGCAGGGCAGCGGGTGCAGGAATTTACTTAAGGAGACATTCCTGGATGCACTTATGCGATTTTGCAGAACCCTTCAAGTCTTCCTTTATTAATGCCCACTTCGATGGCTTGTTTTTTCGGGCCCAAAGGTAAAGAGACCTTAACCAGGTGTAAACAGGAGGGAAAGACTCTGTCTGCTGTGGGGGTCTGCTTCTCCCTTTCCACTAGACTTTATCCTAAAGGTCAGAAGGGGGCGGAAATGTGGTTCTGTAAGTCCTAAAGAGTTTTCCTGGATGCATGTGGTGATTCTTCCCTTAGGGGCAGAGGGGGAAGTAACAATGGAAGACACTAATCTCACAGCAGAGGGGGTCCACAGATTCAGGATGACAGGGACTTCTTCCTTGGAAAACTCTTTCAGTGTTCCTGAGAGGAGGCCCATCTGTCTGTTTCTGGAGGCAGTTGGGGGTCACTTGTCATTGTACCCAAACACCTGGCTAGAAATCAAAAAAGACAAGTGAGTACAAATGATCATATCCAGAGGTTACTACAGTCCCTTTTCCTCTCCCCTATTAGAAAAAATTAGTCCCAGATGTTCCACCCAGTCAGAGGGTTATGCAACTCTAGAGGTGCAAAAGTTGCTAGAAAAAAAGAGTCATCCAAATTTCCTCGCAGACCAAATTGGATCCAGAACTTACGCAAGGTTCTTTTTAGTTCCAAAAAAGACAGGGGACTAGAGTCCCATTCTGTATCTCAGCAGACTGAATAAGTCTGTCAAGAAATCAAGGTTATGGATGGTGACACACTGCTTTCTGGGGAAAGACAATTGGATGTGCTTGACAGATCTCCAGGATACGTACTACCACATAAAAATGGACAGGCGATCCAGGACACATTGACACTTTCAGCTGGAAGTCAGTCATTACCAGTTTTGAGTCCTGCCTTTTGGTCTCACTTCAGCCCCCAGAGTGTATACCAAATGCATGGCAGTAGTTGCAGCTCACTTGAGGTGTCTAGGATTCTGGGGGTTTCAATACCTAGACAATTGGCTCTTAACTGCCACCACCAAGCAACTACTAACAAAAGCGAGGGACAAAACCATTCATTTGTGCTCTCAGCTAGGCATTACAGTAAACTTCAAAAAATCTGCCTTTTGTGCCATCACAGCATCTCACATTCATAGGTGCAGAATTAGACACAAGAAAAATGTTGGCCAAACTTCCCCCCGAAAGCATTCAAACCCTGCATCACCAAATCAATAACCCTTTATCCAAAAGGAAAGCACAAGCAAAGATTGTTTTGAAGGTTCTGGATACCATGGCAGCTGCAAAAATCCTGGTAGCTCTAGCTCGTCTACATATGAGAGTTCTTCAGTGACTGTTTTTTTCCCATTGGTCCATGCAGGATCTACCTTTGTCTCACAAGATCATCATAACCGAGTCCTGCAAGAAGGACCTACGCTGGTGGCACCACTCAATCCAATTGACCTTAGGCCAACTGTTTGTCTTCCTGAAACCATTAGCCACAATGACCACAGACACTTCTCAAATGGGGGGGGGGAGGATTATCTGGGAAAGACTGCCCAAGGCGTTTGGCAGGAGCATGAAAACCACTTGCATACCAATGTCCTAGAAATGAGAGCTGTGCTTTTCGCGTTGCAAGCATTCCAGGCCTCTCTTCCAATAGGAACAATTATAATTCAGACAGGCAATATCTCAGTAGTGTGGTAGCTATACAAATAAGGAGGAACCAAATCCTACCCCCTATATTGAGAGGCACAGAGGGTATGGCAATGGGCAGTCTCTTCTCAACGCTTTCTGAGAGCAATGCACATCCCCGGGAAATCCAACGTGATAGTGGACAAGTTCAGCAAAACTATTCTGATGCTCTACAAGTGGTCCCTAAAACAGGAAGTTGTGGAAGAGATTTTCCGCCAGTGGGGCCAGCCTTGCTGCAACCTCTTCGCTACATCCATGAATGCCAAATGCAGCAGCTATTTTTCCCTGATTCCCCCTCTGGGGCAGTCACCAAGGGATGCACTTGTACATGATTGGCTCCCAGGTCTCCTTTACACTTTTCCCCCCTTTCCCTTGATACCAAAGGTCATTCAGAAAGCCAGCATGTTGAGAAGCACAGTAATATTCATTACACAATACTGGCCTCGTCAGATTTGGTTCCCCTTTCTGTGGCCTCATCTCCAGGAGGAACTGTGGATTCTGAACCCAGTTCCAGACCTTCTCACTCATTCATCGGGGACCTTCCATCCATTGATATGAACCCTAAAACTGACAGCTTGGCTGCTCCAGTTCCACAAATAGCCAAGCTCCCTGATATCTCCCCTGCAGTTAGATATATACTGATTTCCTCTCATAAGGCATCAACCAGAAAATTATACTTTAGCAAATGGAAGAGATTTTTCCCACTGGGCATCCAAGAATCACATTGATCCTTTTACTGTCCCTATCACAGCAGCGTTAGCTTTTCTGGCTAAACTTTTTACCAAGGGTGCGGCAGCAGCTACTATTTGAGTTCAGTTAGCCGCTATATCAAACTATCATATTGGGGGAAATGGGACTAAAAATCATGTCCACAGGCTTTCTAAAGCATTTTTAAAGGGGACATTCTTACCAAGGCCTCCAGTAAAAGAACCTCCAGCACCATGGAATCTAAATTTCATTCCATCTGTACTGATTTGAACCCCTTTGAACCTGCGCCATCATGTGACATAAGGTTTTTGTCATGGAAGACAGCAGTATTGATGGCCATAACATCTACTAGACAATTGTCTAAACTTCAGGCTTTGTCTATACATCCTCTGTACATAACCTTTCACAAAGATAGAGTTTCCTTATGGACTAACCCTTCATTCCTACTAAAAGTGTGTTCATAGGCCAATTTAAACCAATCCATTGACTTACTATTTTTTTTCCAAACTATGGCAACAAGGCAGAATATAAATTACACCAGTTGGATGTGCATAGACAATTGCGTTTCTACATGCATAGAACAAAAGTTTTCAGAAAGTCAGGCGAGCTGTTTGTGTCCTTTTCAGACAAAAAGAAAGGGTTCCCAACTTCAAAGGTCACACTTTCTAAGTGGCTTACAGACTGTATCACCTATGCATACAATTCCCAGAACAGACAACTCCCAGGGAAAGTGAAAGGCCATTCCACAAGAGCTATTTCAACTTCATCTGCCTTACAAACGAGGCTACCATTGGATTCCATTTGTGCAGCAGCAACATGGGTAAGGCCTCATACCTTTATCACTCATTACAAAGTTGATTTGGTCTCCAGAACAGGGCCTCATTTGGGTTCACTGTCCTGAAGAGTATTTTTCCTTGAGCCACCCAAGAAAGAAGGTGCTAGGAACACTGTCCCAACCAGCAAGAATGAAGGTGAGATAGGACAACATAACATTATGTAGTTATGTACTCACAATAATGTTCCATGTTTGTTGTCCATCTCACCTTCATTTGTGCTTCCCACACTCTTTCCCTTGCCTTCTCTCCTGGAGGCTCAGGTGGTCTTTATTGGTAAATTGATTATCAAGTCTCTGAATCTCTTCTTAGTCCTTTTTTTAGATATGTTGCTTTGTTTAGAGGTAATGATTATGTTTTTTATCTGCAAACAAGATCTGGGGAATAGTTTCGGAGCATCATGGGATAGGGTATAGCCACGAGCTGGTGGAAGCTCTTGAACTTTTGAAGAAGGCCAAGTCAGAACTGATTCTCAGTTTTGAACCAGCAAGAATGAAAGTGAGATGGACAACAAACATGTAACATTTGGGTGAGTACATAACTTCTTATTTATTTCCATAAGGCAAGCCCCCTGCAGAATGAAGTTCCATCTTGGAGAAATGCCACCACTTTCTTTAGCCTCAAACCTGGTAAAGCCCACATTGCATTGCCACCATGCAGATTTCTCTATGAACCTTTATGGTCCCAAAAGACATCAATATTGTAATGCACATATGGACTTATGATCTCCTGTTCAACCTTTGATAAGATAAGAAAAATACACTTGTTGATGAAGCATATTTCTAGAATGAACTCTTTTAGCTTCCTCTTGTGTTTGGATGCCAGAAAGCACTTGTCAACCTACAGTGTGATTTCCTAACTAAGGATATGCAATATTTTTTGATTTCCATCTCTCTTCATGATAGTCTACAAAAAAAATATTACAGTAATTAGAAATAGTCTGTTTATATTTGTGCTGTTGTTAGTGGATAGGGGTACCAAATGGATGCTTGCTATATTCCTCCCATTCACTTTAGCCATTGATCTCATGGCACAGGCTGTAAAACAGCACATCAGTTGCATAACTGCATTCCTTACTGAGCAGACAAGTAATCTAGTCATAGAAGACAGATTCATCTCTCTCATCAATCTATCCAACACTTTATTTATAGTGCAAGGTATACTAAACTGACTTGAGAATATAGCTGTTTGTATATACAGTGAAGATAAGACAAAGGTGTTACCCTCTGGTTAAAAAATTATCTTTGGAATTAGACACAGGTTTCCAGCCAGTTGGGACTCACCAGCACTTCATTATCTAGGTGCTGAGGTGGCAGATTAATTTAGGGAGATGTTTGCTTGAGAAGTCTTTGATGGCATCATTTGAATGTTTAAATAGAAAGACAAATAGAAAGGACTGCTTTACTCCTTAGAAAAATAATCTTTAGGTGTACATGTATCTCTGTTTCCAAAAACATTACATATTATCAGCTCCATTGTAGCCTGTCTACTATAAGACAGGATATATTGAGAATACAAAAAGAAATAATATTAAGTTTGCTATGGGGACCTACCAACCACCCATTGCTCCTTAGTGAAAGCAGCATAACATTGAGTTCCAATGTGTTTTGACAGAGATTGTGTCCCCTTGCTCCTTGCCTCAGACCATCATGAATTGGTGATATGATTACCTATCTGGGCCCTGTGGTAGAAGTGGGAATAATGGATATCATGGAAATAAATATATATAGACATATACATACAGCAGCCAGCCAAGCTACATCAATAACCTGAGCAGGATATCCAGGACTGAATGCAGTTTGCCATGCTGCAGTTCTCAGAAGTTTGTTAATACTTCATATAAGCTGACCTCTATGTACCTATCAACTTCTCACTGCACAGGAAATGGGTATGTGGGAACTTATCTTTTGGCCATGTGTATTTTTGACAGAGTAAAGATCTGAGGTAGAAAACTTCCCATGGTTACTTTGGGACTCTAGTACTAAGCCCCAAATATATCCTATCTCCCCAGGCACCATTCCTGGATCACACAAAAGATGACCATACTCCTTGTAATAGTTAGGAAAAAACAACTTTGTGTACAACAAAGACACCTGCCACTCCTCCTTTTCAGTTTTAAAGATAGCAAGCCTTTACTGAAGCCCAAAGAGATTAAATCATGCAAGACAGCAACAAGGGTCTCAGGAGCTATAGAATATGTGTATCTTGGAACACTGCTGAAATCAGAAGAAGAAGATCAAACAACAGCAGTCACATGGTGCTGACAGTGTGTAGCAAAGGACCTGTGATATAGCTCTGGGTGAGACTGTTGGAAAAATTAATACCTAAGACTATCCTCTGCATGTTTCACAAGACCATATCAAGGAAACCACAGAGAGTACAAAGGGTTCAAACAGGCTTCATTGGGTGACAGTGTTAAATGTAGCCTGGTCATCAGTAGGCATCAAGACTGAAATTACATTGCTGATCCCTCTTCAACACAAAGACCTTAGCTACTTAGTAAAGATGGTTTCATTACTCCACTCCTGTATTTGGAGTGGTAGAAGCCGAGAGAATCATGGGAGGACAAACATCTTCAAGGTGGACATATATTACCTTCTCACTAACTTTACTTAAAAATTGTGGGATACAAATAGGGTAGACATTTTCTACATTATGGACATCTGATAATGGTTTCTTGAGCACTGAGGTGATTAAAGCCTCTTTTGGGAAAAAAACATCCTTCAGGAATGAATAAAGAATCTCAAGAATTAGTTGGTCTGAGGGATCTAGACCAGGTAAACCAAAAACTTGGATTCAGTCTGCATGTATACTGCATACTTAAAATCAAGCCTATAACCCTAGAATAGTTGATAGAATAAAACTCAACCAGATTGATTTCACTAGAAAAGTTTCACATCAAATTTGGCCAGACTTGTCTGTAAAAAATTGAGCAGTGTTCTTGCAGTTGGAGCCACAAAAATAAAAAAGTAGTAAGATGGAGTGAACTGAACAGTCACACACATGCATAGATGATCTGTGAGATGTGGTAAACAACCTCCTTACCCAAGAATGATGCATTCTTGTGGATTATTTCTGGTTAGTACACGACATGATGTTCATTTAGCCTAAGTTTGTCTTTCAGTAGACCTAGCCCTCCCTGTCTGTACTCCAGTACATTATAGTGCTCAAGATTATGCACTGGCTTAAACACCAGAATTCAACCAAGATGCTTATGATGGGCTAGATTGGTTAAGATCAACCTCAGTGACCTGATTGTATTCCACCATTGATTTCCTAAGGTCATCAAAAGTACACTCTGACAAGCACAAAAGAGGGGTACTGGCAATCACAGAGCTTATATTTCTGTGCCTCATCATCTTGAAATTGGGTAACAAACCTATAGGGGAAGGTCTAATTTGAATAACAGGCTAGACTGACTACCCAGTTTGATGTGGCCATGCCAAGTTGTAAGCCCAGTTCTGGTATATAATGTTCAACAAACACACTTTCTTACTGGCATATGGGGAGTACTGCCCTGCTATCCTATTTCTGGCAGTCTGTCAAAGCTCAGAACTCCTCCCACTGCTTGTCTTTGGGTGTGATGGACCACTTACATGTAAGTAAAAGGATTGCTTTTCAGACCCACAGACAGGATCCTTTCAGTGTTCTAGTGCCACAGTAAGAGAAGGATCTCTGAAAAGACTCCTTCTTACACTGAATATTTTAACTGCTGAGCTCAGATAAGAAACCCTTTTGTGTTTTCAGCAATACCCATATTTATGAAGACATAATAAAATGATGTATTTAGGAGTTTGGATTAAAAAGACTTCTGTTATATCAGCCAATGACATATGGGAAGAGACTAAACAAAAGATATTACAGAAATTGAGAAACTGGACAGTCTTGTTTTATGGATATGGATGGTAAGATACAAGCAGCGAAAATGATTTTAATCCCTTTAGTCTTGTATACACATCAGGCATACTTTCTTTAACCAGAGGAGAAATTGTGGACAATAATTAATAAAGAATTGAAATAATTTATCTGGGAAGGAAAGAGGGCCAGAGTTAAGTAAGATAAGTTGATCATTTCAAATTGAACAAGGTGGTTTAGATTTACCTGATTTGAAGGGATATTTTAGAGCTACACATTTATGGCTCATATACACATGTAGAAGCTTATAATTCAAAGTAGAAAATGATGTTGAAATAAAAGGGGAAATTCAAGAAATAGTGAGAGAGTAGGATTTTAGATGCAGATCCTTAAGAAGAATAATAACACCCATACATAATATATTCATAAAGTAGCAGAAGGTATTCTAAAAACTAAGCTAGTATGAGGATGGAGAAAGGAGGCTTTGCCAATAGGGATGACTGTATGTAGGGGTTGAGAAAATGTGTAATAGGGGCTGAAATTTATTGGAGAAACCTGGCAATGGAACCAAGATATTGTGAGCAAATAACTCAGGCATGAAAGATAATAGAGTGGGATGAGGCCAAGAGGAAACTTGGATTGCAGGCTAGAGGCTGCCTTCTTTATCAGGTTTTGATCTCGAGAGTACAAGCAAACAGAAAGGAATGGGGGAGTTTTAAGTAAAAGACCTGCTCTGGTAGAGTTTTTAGTTGAATGTAGAACAGAATAGCTATTAAAAAGGGATAACCAGTGGGGCATATACAATATTGGGCAATAACTAAAAGAATCAATCACAGAAGGTTAGGAAAGATTGGGAAGAGAGACCGGAAAAGAAATTTGCAAGAAAACAATGGGAAGACATTTGTATGGCTCCCAAGTATGAAACCAAGTTCAGAAGGTTTAGTACCTTTACTTGGAATTGTTTGCATAGATATTTAATACCTCAAGCAGACTTCAAAGAATCTTTCCTCAGGAAGATAAATGTTGGAGGTGTAATGAAGAAAGAAGCAACTGGGAACATATTGTGGGAGTTTAACGAGTTGGCAGAATTAAAAAATTCCCTACAGAGTACTCTGTCACAAATTTACTGAGTGAGGAAAGGGCTCTAAGTAAGTAAATGATTCTTTTGAGCTGGGACACAGGATCTTTAGTATTGAATATTATAAAAGAAAAAGAACTGGAAAATGGAGCTATAGAAAAAGGAAGGAACAAATTACATAGAAGTAAATTGAATTGTGGGAACAGTACAAGCAGAATAATGTTCAGGAGGAGGAAGAGCGAGGTTTAAGGGAAGGCAGGACTGATAATAGTAACAAAGGAAATATATGTGATGTATATCATATTTAAATGGAAAAATGTTAAACTGGTTTGTTTTCTTTTCTGTTAATATGTTTGCCTATGTCTTGTGACAATTTAACAAAGGTGTTTAAAAAACAAGAAACCCTTTTGTGTTTTTATTTCTTCCCTCTGTTTTTTCTGTCAATGCTTGAATAGTGCATTTTGTTACTTTGACTGTTTTTCTGATAAGAAATGTTATATATGCTTCTGCTTTTACTTTGACTGGCACAATAAGGCCTATGTTGTTGATTAAAAGCTTCATTTGGAACTTTTGACAGGAAAAATTGAGGTTATTGCAGTTTTTTTTCATTGGGGTTATGATTATTTGAGTTGACTGAGCTAGATGACAGAACTTTAAACATTTTTGTTCATTTAAATCTCAGTTTTATATATTAAACTTTGCTGACAGAATTTTTTTATCATTTGATGATCCATTCATATGAACTGAAATTAGTCAGAGGACATTTATGCATGTATTTTGTGCTTAGAATTGTATTACTAAAAGTACTGTCATTTTTATTTAGCGCAGTGCTCAGAATAATACCTCTTACAGTAATAGACTTCAAATTGCTATTTAGAGGAAGATAATAGTTTTTACTGGCTGATTGTACAGACATTATTTGATATTGTTCTGGCTTGTTTTTCGTCCCCTGACTTGATAGAATCAGATCCACCTCTGTCCCAGCTACTACCCCTTGTACACCTAAAAAAACATTAAAGTAAATTTAGATATATGCCTCAGCCTATGACTTGTGACTCCACAGTTGACTTGGCCAGGCTATTGGACAACTCACCTTCTTTTGCCTCCAGATTCCCTGGTGTTGTGCTAGTACCTCACAACAGTCAGACACATCCTTTGGGGCTGTGGCATTGCCTGTTTCACGTATGGGAAAACCAAACTCTTTAACTGCATTGGATGCCAGATGTACAGACTTTATTGGCAGTGTTGATATGTTTCCCCTGACGATTCTCCCACTAGGGCAGTGCATGCAAAAAAAGAGACAGAAGACTCATGACTTTAAAGGGCAACAATCTCTGACTGTGTTTTCAGCTGAGCTGGTGGGTATGGTAAGATCCATTATTCAGGCTATTGATTATGGGGTACACATTCAGGTAATGAGTAATGCTATCACACCTACCCCCATTCAGCCACCCCAGGATCCTGATTTTGAAAGGGATCCGGAATCTGAGGTCTTGGAAGTGTCAGTGTGTGTGACCAGACAGCTTTCTCTAAGGACAAACAAGTAAAGAAACCGAAGCAGATGTTTTCTTTTTTCAAATTGCGGCTAGATTTAGGGATTTTTTCAATTGGGAGCAATCAGTGGCTGCCTGCGAGATCAGCGGGGTACATCATCTTTGGGAGAATGACGTCTTTTGGTGACCTTCCCTCCATTGATCCCAGTGTTGGAGGATGTTTTTAAGAAAGCTTGAAATTCTCCTCTGCTGAATGAACCTGTGCCTAAAAAGGGGTTTAAGGAATTCAAGGTGTACTTGACCATGTCTAGCCTTCAGGCCTCCTTGTCAGTGTCTGCTGTTTCTGTGTCCCCAGTGACCTTACCAATAAAAGGACTATGTCGACATCAAACCATGTCCCTCAAGATAAACTAGGCAAGTGGCTAGACTCTCATAGAAAGAAGGTGATACAGTCCTGCAAGGTAGCTTTCAAAGTGTTTAACTGTCAATGTTTTATGTGGTAGTTTGTGTTGGGGTATATGTATAGATAAGAAGGGTTGCTGCATTGTTTCCTAATGAGCAGATAGGCCATGTGAAAAAGATTGTTTTAAATTTTTGTCAAGTATGTAAACATGCTTTAAGGAGTACTTGGAGGGGGCTAATACAGTGTCTAGAAGTGCAGCAACTTCAGTGGTGGTAAAGTGGTATGCTGAGCTGCACAGCCAAAACTTTTCTGATGAGTTAAAAAATGAGATTATGAATACCGCACTTGATTCTGATTGTGTATTTGGTTCAGCAGCTAATCAGAGCCTTAAACACTGGGATGACAGAGGTAAACTAATGCAAGGGGTATATAAAAAGGATCATATCCTCAAGTCCCCCCACCCAATAAGCAGGATAATTTTCAATGACCCTACAAAAAGAAATCCATGCCAAACAAAAATGAGGGGACTAAAAGGAAAACACAGGATAAGACCTCCTATTATTCTCCAAACAAGAGCAATCATGGATACTAGTGTTGGACCTATCCTTCTGAATACGTTTATCAAGGTATGCAAGTTCAAGATGCCCATCCAGCGGACAATGCTTCCTCTTCTTCAGGACCACTGCTTCATGGTAACCTTGAACTTGAAGGAAGCATATCATCCTATCCCCTTACTCATCACCTCAAGAAATTTCTCTGCATTGCCCTTTGGTCTATGCACTGCACCTTGGGTGTTTATCAAATGCCACCTTTTGGCACTCACATTTATCCTTAGTTGGATGACTTGCTGATTCTGTGCATAGTTTGCATCCAGGTGTTTGGAATTGCTAGCGAAGGTCTTGACCTTACTCTACCAACTAGGGATCAAGTTCAACATTTGTAAGTCATGCATGACACCCTCACAAAGACTTGTATTCCTGCGGTGCTTAATCAACACTGATAAAAGAATGGCCTTTCTCCCTGAAGAAAAGGTGCTGTCCTACCAGACAATGTTTCAGGTATTCTCCAGAAGGAAAGTCTCCTCAGCAAGTAATTTCCTAAAAATTCTAGCAATGATTATCACGATACCACTGTCCTGTCTCCACATGAGGAAAATTCAATGGTATGAGGAAATTGTTGGACTCAGCACCTACATTCCCTGGAATCCCAGTTACTAATTCTGCACTTCTTCAGATAAGAGTTACAGTGGTGGAGAACACAGCTGAGTATCATCCCAGGACTTCTCTTTTTTGCACCTCTTCTGCCACAGTCTACTCAGACAGATTCATCCATCTTCACTTGGGGAGCTGTGTCCACTGGAGTGCAGGTATAAGCCACTTGGAGACCCAAGGATGCATGGAAGCACATCAGTATCAAAGAAATGTTGGTGGTGATTCACATCTTGAAAGTCGTTCACCATCTATGGACTCTGGGTCCTCTTCCTGTGGTTATAGACAACACCACAGTGTGCCTGTTGGCAGTGATGGCTTGGAAGTTGCCTTTACAGCATTTTCTGACTCATCAGGCACCATGAATCCCAAATTATTGTAGCAGACAGACTTCGCAGATCCTGGGCAGACCCACACAAGTGTCAGCTCAAGGCAGTGGTGCTCCAGGATCTAGTCCAGATGTTGAGAATGCCTTAAATAGATCTGTTCCACTCCTTTCAGAACAGATAGCTGGAGAAATTCTTGCAGCCATTCTTGGAGAACAGATGCATTCTTGTTCCCTTGGACAGAAATTTTCCTGATACACAAGTTACTTCTGAAATTTCAGAAAGAAATACCAAAGATCATTGTGATGACCCCCTATTGGCCCAGGCAATCTCGGTTCTCCCTTCTAATGGTATTTGCCAAGGTCAGTTACCACTAACTTCCTTACATTCTGAATTTGCTCACACAGTCTCAGGGGTGACTGGTGCACACCAGTTCAGAGCAACTAAAACTGGCAGCCTGAATGATTCAGTCTTGTCTCCGTTTAGGCACTTCTTTCATGAGGATGTCCAGCAGGTGTTAAAGGAGACCAGAAAACCTTCTACTGGAAAATCTTATGCTTATTAATTTAAGTGCCCAAATGGGAACTGAGCATCCCTTGAGGTTAACATCCCTCTGGTCTTGAAATATTTGTATGGGCTACTTCAGGATTTTTGTATGCATCCATTAAGATACATTTAGTGGCCATCTGTGTCTATCTGACAGTGGATCCACCTCTTTCTTCCTTTCTTTTGATAAATCAGTTCATTAAAGGAGTATAGCATATGAGGTCACTTCACAAGCAAATTCCTCTCTCATGGGATCTCAACTATGTACTGGGAAAATTGACCTTACCACCTTTTGAACCTGTTGCTTAGGCTGAACTGAAGTGCTTAACAAGGAAACCACTTTTGCTTATTGCTCTGTCACCTGCAAGCCGAGTCTCTGCCCTGCAAGCTCTCATGGTAAAATAACCTTTCCTGATTATCAACAGGATATGGTTCTGTTACACACTAATCCCTCTTTCATTCTGAAAATGGTTTCAGAATTCACTATCAGTCTACCCACCTCCCTGTGTTCTTCTCTTAACCCAAGAATAAGGGAGAGCGGATATGTCATACTTCTGATGTGCATCGGTAGCTCAGGTACTACCTTGACAGAACAAAACTCTTCAGGAATGCTGAAAGGCCAGGGGTAAAGAAGGGTCAGCTTGTCTCTAAGCAACCAGTGCACATTGTTTGTCCTCTGGTATTGTTTTTGTTGCACCTATCATGGCAAGGCAAACACAGGCAAAATAAAGGCTCATTCCACCAGGACCTTTTCTTCTTCAGTGACTTATGGGAAAAGAGTGGACTTCCAAAAGTATTCCAGAGGCAGCAACTTGGTCATCTGTCCATACCTTTACAATGTACTACAAGCTGGATGTCATTTCCAAATCCAGAGCAGACATCACTAGGACCATTCTTCTGGGCCTCCTGGACCCTTATCCTTCCTCCTCCCAGGTTAGGTAAGCATTGGGAATGTACCCACATGCTAGTAATGCAATGTATTTGTTGAACATAGTACAAGTCCTATTTACCTGTAACAGTAGAGGTTTGTAGAACATACTTCCTTACTGGCAGAGTACCCATCCACTATCCCCCATTTAAATGTACATAGTTTGATGTTTGGCTTCACTGCCTTTATTGTTGTGTGTAAATGTGTTTTTTATTTATTTATTTATTTCCAGTTTGATTACCAGGGAAGTCCACTGGGCCCAAAGGACCCGTTTTCAGTGGTGGCCCGGGGAGAAAAGCTCCAGAAAACATAATACACTACAGATATAATAGATAACAGTGATATAAAGTATAGGACTTACAGAGAGATACATTGTATAGGACAGTTTACAAAGTCTGTACAGAGTCGCACATAGTTTACAAAGTCTGTACAGAGTCACACAGTCAAACAAAATAGCTTATGGTTATTCAATGGGTAATAAAGATACATTTATGCAAACATTCTAAGAAACACACCTTTAAAAATAAAGGTAGAAACACTTTGCATGAACTCATTTAAAGTAAGATGCCATTTACAATATTTACACAGTTATGTTGTATGATTATTAGCTCTTGGAAATTGTAGAGAGTATAGACATACTCAAGGTGAAGTAACTATGGGAGAATACTAGAGAGGTTAGGAACCTGTACGAAAACTTTCTGGGGGCAAATATTCAGTTAAATTTAGGTAGGGTGAAAGCAGGTACATTTCAGTTTAGAGGAGAGGTATTTGAAAATCTGAGATTTAAAGTTCTCTGAGTTTGGTATAGTTCTAAGAGTGGAAGGAAAGGAATTCCATTTCTTTCCTAAGGAGAATGAGAGGAGAAGTTGGCCAGGAGGACGTCTGGGCTTGTGTATAGCAATTAAGGTTTGATGTTTGGATCTGAGCGTTCTGCTGGGGGTGTAAGGGGGATAGATCTTTGCTAGAGCAGGACATTTAGTAGGGTGAAATATAAGTCTGTCTGCAGTGGTAAGTTGGAGGCAGTTTAGGTAGTTTGGGAGTTCAAGCCAATTTAGAGATTGTAGGGTAAGGCAGTGATGAGTGGAATTTCTGGATTTGGTGGCAAATTTAGAGATTTTATTATAGCAGTTTTCTGGTTTGGAGGAGGTGGAGGTGGTTAGATTGGTAAGGAGAGGTGCTCCATATAATAAGGAGGGAAGAAGATAAGTAGTGGCCAGAGTTTGCCTAGTGGAGTTTGAGAGGAACTGATTATTCCTTTATAGCATGCCTAGTTTTTGGAGGGTTTTCTAAATATTTAGTTGAATGTGGATGTCAAACTTGAGGTATTCGTCAATGGTAATGCCGAGAAGTTTAGCAGAGGGAACCCCTTCTATAGGTGAGTTGGTTTGGCTAAGGACTTTGAAAGTACTTTTGTTGTAGGAGTAAGTCTTAGTAGGGGGGGTAGAATATTTGATTTGTTAGCACTGAGAGAGAGGTGATTTTGGTGCATTCATTCTTCGGTTATTGAAAAAGCAGTTTGGGTTTTGTTGAGCAGTTCAGAGAGGTTGGAGGCAGAGCAGACTAAGGTAGAGTCGTCTGCATATTGAAAGACTTTGGTGTCAGGAATGGCAGTGTGAAAGTTGTTAATAAAGATGTTAAAAAGCATGGGCCCAAGTATAGATCCCTGTGGTACCCCAGTTGGGGTAGGTAAGAAGGAAGAGATGGAGTTATTCCATTTTACTGCTTGAGATCTATCAGATAAGTAGCTGGAGAACCGGAATAAAGTGTTTGATGAGAAATAAAGATTAGAGAGATAAAAGAGAAGGTGTGTGTGGGAAACAGTATTGAATGCTTTAGATAGATCTAGCAAAACTGTAGAGACCAAGTGTCCGGAGTCTCGGGCTTGATTGATGGTTTCTAGGAATGACAGTAGTGCTATGGCCTGGGTGGAAGCCATGTTGGGTAGGTGTAAGAAGATGGTTTTGGGTAAGAAAAGGCATAAGTTGGAGGTGGATGCACTTTTCCAGGATTTTGGATATAGGTGAGATCAGAGCGATAGGGCAGAAGTTTGAGATGTTGGAGTTTTTTTCTCCTTTGTGAAGAGGAAGGATATAAGCTAAGTGTCAGAGTTTGTGGACATATGATTAATTTATGGATCTGTTAATAATGATGCTAATTGGGAGAGCTATTCCATCAGCAGCACATTTTAGGAAGATGGAGGGAATATTGTCAGGGGCATTAGAACAAGGTTTAAGTTTGGATAGAAGTTTTTTTATAAAGTTAATGGAGACGGGTTTAAGCTCAAACATAAAGGGATGACTATTAGGAGAATTAGATAGGGAAAAGTGAGGGACTGGTGGGTTATCATTGGGGAAAGTCTTGGTCAATTCAGAAATAGTTTCTATGAAAAATGAGTTAAATTCAGAGCCTAGTTCAAGGTTGGATTTACTAGGGTCAGGACAGGGGTTATTCTTGGAGCCAGGATTAAGAAGAGAGTTTACTGATTTCCAGAATTGCTTGGGGTTTTTATTATTGTTGGACTGTAGCTTGATATAGTAGGATTTTTTGTCCTTAGTGATAAGCTGTTTTGCAAGGTTACAGAGTTGTTTGTATTGGAGCAGGGTATTGGGCAATTTGTTGTTTTGGTAAAGCTTCCATAATTTGTCCCTTTGGAGCATAATTTGTTTTGTATCTTTAGTTAGCCAGGGGGCTGAATTAGTCTTTATCCTTTTGTTTCTTAGTGGGGCTAGAGAGTTTAGAGTGTCTAGGAAGATGGAGTTGAAGTAGTCTAGGGCACTGTCAAGTGGAAGGGTGTTTAGAATGTGCCAGTCCATTTGTTTGAGCATGTTAGAGAAAGTTATGGGGTTGAAGTTACTGAGGTTACGAGTAAGAATGTATTGGTGCTGATGAGGTGAGGAGTTGGTTGCATGATGGATAAAAGCTGGAAGGTGGTCACTAATGGAGTCAGGGATTGTGCCAGAGTTAGTTACTTTATTTGCATCAGAGACTAGGATCCAATCAATAGTGGATCCAGGGGGGTTAGTTTTGTTAGGTCGGGTGATGGGGAGAATCATTTGAGTGAAGTTATATAGGTTAATGGATATGGCAGGAGAGGGACTATTAACTTTATTCCAATCAATATTTACATCACTTAGAATGTAGGTTTCATGGTTAATTTCAGTGGAAGCCCATAGGAGAATGTCTTCGAGGGTGGAGATATTGTTACCAGGTGAGATATATAGAGTAATAATGCAGATATTTTTGTGTTTATTTATTTTTAGTAGTCCAGCTGTAAGTTCAGTGTTATTGAATTGTGGGATTGGAGTCTGGAGAGGTATTAAGGTTAGAAGGCTAGAGTAGACTAGTGCAGTGCCGCCACCTTTTTTATGTGGTCAGTCATTTCTGAGAATATGGAATCTGGGGAGTAGGATCTCAGAAACGGAGATATGGGCTTTGAGCCAAGTTTCGGAGATGGCTAGGATGTCTGGTTGGTTATGGCTTAGCCAAGCTTGAAATAGGTGAACTTTGTTGTTGAGACTTTGGGCATTGATAGCAAACAGTTTTAGGATGTTGTGAGGGGGGGGGAGGAGATAGGGGATAGGTATTGTGAGTAATTGGGCTGGGACCAGGGTTAGAGTGAATATCTCCAGCTAAGATTAGAGTGTTGAAAGAAATGAGCTTTAGCTGTTTAGTTTTGCAAAGTAAGAGTTTGGGTAGATTTAGTATTAGTTTATGTTTCTGTTTATTAGCAGTGGAGAAAATTTTAGGGTAGAATAGGTGCAGAGGGTTAGACTGAATGAGTGAAGGTGAGATAGAAAGGAAATGGGAGTAAGAGTGTGGGTAAAGGTAAGTTTGTGTGGAGGTTATTTTTGTAGGTAATATTGGACAGATATCAGAGGAGTATGAGGTGGTACAGAATAAGGGAATTAGGAACAGAAGGAGGAAGCAGGGGGCCAGGAGAGTGTGACGAATTAAGGAAAGCATGTCAGAAGCAAAGTGAAGATGATTGGTGTAGAGTAGGACAAGAAGGATGGTTTTGTAGGAGAGAGGTTGTATGAGGAGATATTGTTGGTTTTCTTAGAAATATAAGAAAGAAGAGGAGACTTTAAGGTGTTAGGGAGGAGGAGCGATGTAAGTTTGCGGGATGGATATAAGTAGGTGGAGTAATGCGGAAGAGCATCTATTGGATAATAAGACAGGCTGGGAGGAGATAGGGGAGAATAAAGGTAGGTGTGCTGGGGGTGGGTGAAATTTGGGGGGGTAGGGGAGCGGAGTGAGCCCGTAGGGCGAACTGAGCAGAAAGAGCCAGGTAGGTGTGAGAGGTCCACAGAGCAGCAAGAAACAATCAGTAAGTGGGGCTCTGTAGTTGACTGAGTGTAGGCTAGAGGGAGATAAATTTCAAAGATTTGGTCCAAATTAGAGGTTAAGGGCAGAACAGATTGTTTCCCTTTCAAAGAAAGAGATGCTTGAATACTTTAGCTTAGGAATGAAAGTGGAACGCAGGCTTGAATGCGAGCGTTTCACTAAAGTGGGGGTCTGCTGCCACCTAGTGGTGAAAACAGGGTGAGGTGCAGAGTGAAACTAGTCTCGGGGAAGAGAGACTAGGGTACAGTGTAGCCAGAGGGGGGATAAGGCGCTGCAGTAGGCTGCTAATATGCTCGCTATGGGTAGGTTATTATCAATGTTGTATACATTCCAAGAGCTAGTCTAGATACATACACGCTATTCTAAGCAGGTTGGAGGGGTAACACTATGATAGGCAGTCTGAGGCAGGCGTCCTTTGCAGGGGGTTTTCCAGTTAAAGTTTAATTTTGATGAGGGGAGACACCTGAGGAGCAAGACGCTATTCTAAGCAGGTTGGAGTGGTAACACTATGATAGGCAGTCTGAGGTAGGCATCCTTTGCAGGGGGTTTTCCAGTTAAAGTTTAATTTTGATGAGGGGAGACACCTGAGGAGCAAGATGCTATTTTAAGCAGGTTGGAGGGGTAACACTAAGATAGGCAGTCTGAGGCAGGCGTCCTTTGCAGGGGGTTTTCCAGTTAAAGTTTAATTTTGATGAGGGGAGACACCCGAGGAGCAAGACATTATTCTAAGCAGGTTGGAGGGGTAACACTATGATAGGCAGTCTGAGGCAGGTGTCCTTTGCAGGGGGTTTTCCAGTTAAGTTTAATTTTGATGAGTGGAGACACCCGAGGAGCAAGACTGCAATTGTCATGATGTGTTACAAAGGTTACCCAGCCATCTTGTTGACTGATGTTGAGAATGTCAGTAAACCTCATCAAAGAAAAAACTATAAATGTAGTAAGTCACAAAATGGCAGCACAGCAGAAAATTAACAACTTCAGCTCACATCTCCAACTTTGGAACAAGCTCACAAGCTTGCATTTTTATCTTCTCTTTCTACTAAACCCAAGAAAACTGAAATGGTCTTATCTGTGAGTAATAATGGCAGTCCCTGTACTTACAGCTGAAAGGTCCATCACATCCACAGACAGGCAGCGGATGGCTGTCAGAGCTTTGGTAGACTGCCAGAGAGATGGTAGCAGGGCACTAATACCCATTTGCTAGTAAGGTAGTGTGTTCTGCGAATATCTACTGTTTCAAGTAAGTAGGACTTACACAATTGTATTTTCTTTTTGATAGTTAGCAAAACTAACAGAGCAAACCCAAATCCCTTAATGTTAGAGAGTAATTTCTTAAAATCTCAGACCTATCAATGAGCCAGGCATTTAAATAACTTATGGTGATCTGGTCAGAATTATTCAACAGTGAGTAAAAGAAGAAGTACATGAATTTTTGAAAGAAAACTTAATTATTAATTGGCAGATTTTATATAAAATAAACCTTTGATTTGTTGCTGCTCCCATGCTAAACAAAAAAGAGTTGGCGAACCCAAAAAGTCTGGATAATTTGAAAATGAAAATTTAAAACACATTGTTAGCTACCTCTAACAGTCTTACCTCATCTCAGCCACTGAATTACAGGGACCACAGGAGGGTTAGTAGCCTCCATGTAGTCAGTGAAACTCTCATTCAGAGTGATCTCCATAATAAGTATAATGGCCATCTCCTTTACATGTGACTTGTTGTTGGCAGGTTTGTGTGAATATACAGAATTTAGTTGTGACCAATGGAATACATTTCCTGCATAATGATTGTATGGTCCCTGGGTACCAGATCCAGGCAGACAGAGACACCTTGTCCATGCTAGGCTGGTGGTGTACTACCCTCTGAGGAGTTGTTCAGCCTCACTTGGGAGACACGAAAGGAAGGTTTTGAATATAGCCCTTTGTCACCCCGCCCTTTGGATACCAAATCACTGACAATGACAAAAGTTGCTGTCAGAGCTGCAAAGGAGTTTTAGATGGTAAAGGACCTAAATGAGGCCAATGTCATAAAAAGGCAAATAAACACATATAAATAAGGATGCAACTAACTGAAATTATGTTAATGATAGTTAGTAACAGTAATAGAGCTGTGTATATCTATCTATATCTGTATACACACACACACACACACACACACACACATATATATATATATATATATATATAAAATTGCTAAATTTTACTGAAAACACGTTATACGTTAAAATAACATCAACTGCTAACAAATATAATGAAAATATGGCAAATTTCCACTTAAACAATGATAATTGCCAGAATAACTTTATCAGTGATCCCAATGAATTAGAAACACTGTAATCATAATGAAATGTAGATATAAACCAAGATAATGAAACATTCTGCTGTCTGAACACAACCATTACATATTTCTTTGAATAACAGCAGACAAAAATAACTGCTATGTGATACAACTAAACTGCATTAGGATGAACTGTGTTCAATTAATGAAGGAGCACAGTTGAGGCAGTGTTTTCTTACCCAGCAAAAACTGAGCTTTGCTTTGGACTGTGATAAGTGTTGTTTTAATGTAATTCAGACTAGCATCAAGTCCTTGCCAGCTGAACAGACTACAGTTATTAAAGAACTGGAAGTAGCTCTTCAGAGAAGTATTGTTAAAAGTGCCATATCAGAAACTGACTCTAAAACAAACGGCAAGTATTCAAATTCAGAGGTAAAATGTAAAATAAAAACATCACTTCTCTATTTTGCTAAGATGGAACTCTTAGTAATAAAAAATACAAATCGAAATAGTTTGGTTGTTTTTCCAATTCAGCTATTTATTTTGCAATCGTAATGTTTGCAAGGTCTTGTAATGTTACATTAAAAGTGAAGTTATTAGTACAGTGACAGGAAAAGTTTGACATCTTTTACTAAAGTAATTACATTATCTTGTTCACAGTCATCACATATTTTGTTATCCAAAGCCAGCTTTCCATGTATTTGTCTGATAAGAATAGTCCAGAAAGAAATGAATCCCCGTAAAGGTCTGTAGAGTACACATGGCAACCCCATTGGGATAGACTGGTAAACAGCACCTTCTTGTGCTATGTCCTATTGTTTAACCAATGTTGTATGCATCAAGGTACCAATGGACTGAAAGGTATTCTTGTTAATCTGTCAGTTACTTCCTTATGTGGAGTAGTGCCAAATGCCTTAGCAAAAACAGCATAAGCAGTATGCACTTCAACTCTTTATCTTTAGAAATGTCGCTTAATTCAAAAGTCTCAGTCTCTCCTTAAAAAATAAATAATGCTTCTCCTCTAACAGGAGTTAATTCACTTCTGTCATTTTTATTAAGCTCTGTTATAGTTTTCTCCACAATTGAACATAGTTTACTGGCCACGCTGATAGCTCTAAACTGTTTGTGATATGATCACAGCTTTGCCTTTGTCAACTAGTACTACTACAGCCTGTTGCCAAAGGTAAGGGATCTGTTCATATGCTAGCATTTTAACTGTTAGGGTTTTTTTAGGTTTTCTTGATTCTATATAGGAAGCCGTATGTTATCAGGTTGCATGGAGACTGAATTTTTTACGTGTGACATCATTATCATACCTGCAGTGGTATAAGAGATGTCCTCAATTACGTCTGTGGCACTCTGATTATTTATTTATATATATATATATATATATATATATATATATATATATTTTTTTTTTTTTAAACACCTTTATTAAATTATCACTTGTGACATAAGCAAATTTACATTTATATAAAAGTAATCAAACTGTATTAACAAACTCACATTTACAAACATTATACTTCACATATATTGCTATGTATCATGTAACTTAAGCAACATTAGATAAATTATTTAATTCCTGCCTTTTCTAATAAGAAACATATTTATTAAACCACCACTTATAACACAGGCGATCATACATTTATATAAATGAAAACAAATCACACCAAAGCAGTCCTAGTTACAAGCATTTTACATCACAAACCATTATGACACACTCCCAGTTGCAAACATTTTACATCACTTATAGTCTACCCAATGACCGTTTTTATAAGCAATTAAAGGGAGTTGCTATGGGGGGCTACTGTTCAGCCCACATATGCCAAATTAGTATTGGGGTGGTGGGATTTAGAGATTTTGACATTCATTTCTTTGTTTAAGAAGATTGTTTTTTATAAAAGGTTTGCAGACGATTTGTTTTTCATAGCTAGAAGCAAGGATTTTGATGTCAATGCTTTTGTGATTTTTTTATCATAGAGTACTTCTTTTTTAAAATTTGTTTGTGGAGAGCAAGGTTCTAAGGTCTCTTTTTTGGATGTTAACATCGAGTGGACTGCTAGTACCAACGCCTTCGTTAGTAGTATTCATCGCAAAAATACTTTTTGTAATAGCTATGTGGATTATAAAAGTAGTCATCCAAAGTTTATGAAGAGAAACATTCCGAGAGGGCAGTTTATTAGGGCATCCTGTATGATTGTTGAGGATAGCACTTTCTTGTTATAAGTAAGTTTTATTAAAGCTCTGTTTTTGGATAGAGGGTATCCAGTAGATATGGTTGATGCAGCCGCTCAGGAAATTATTATGAGGAGACCTAATGATTTCCCTCTGATCTTATCAAAAGGTTTTTTAAGAAGAGTGATCTTGACACCCTAGATTTTGTCTTGACATGAGTATGGATAACTATGATGTACATCAAGTTATTGAGGATAACTGGAAGGTTATTGCAGGCAATATGAAGGTGTTGGGTGAGCGTCCACACTTTGTAGATAAAAAAAAATCAGAGTATCAAACAAATGTTGGAAACGTGGTACAAAGATGTGTTCTTTTGAGACTGTCTCTGGCAAACATGGCACGGATAAATGCCTGGGCTGTAGAGCCTGTGGGTTTATTTCCGAGGGTCCTTTCATTTCACTTGCACATTTAGATTGGACTATTCCACTTCCAGGGAAGTTGGACTGTGGTGTGACAGGGATTGTGTACATTGATTTGTGTTCCACCTGTCCAGCTTTTTCTGTTGGTATGAGTACAAGGAGTTTGAGAAAAATAATTCAGGAGCATTTGTATGCTTTTAAAAGTAAAAACTCAAATAATGCTTTGTATAAGCATACTTTGCATTGTGGGAACTGGAAAAAGTTCATTTTTCTGTTATTGAAGTAGTGAAAAAGGACCCTAGGGGTGGCAGTTATAAGAACTTTGTTGAGCAGAGGGAAGCTGTATGGCAGTTTCACTTTGCTTCCTATTTTTCACCAGGTCTTAATGATACTGCCAATATTACATGTTTTTTTTTAAAAAATAGAAAGGTGAACATTGCATATTCTTAGGATAGGGACATTATGTTCATCTATATTTGTTTTTATTTGGTTTTGTGATTTTAGCCTTTTAAGGGTTAACTTGTTTTAGTCTTAATTGATAGGCTATTTTGACTGGTTTTAACAGGTGTTCTTGGGTATTTAACTGTCGAGCAGTTTATATTTTTTACTTGTTTCTGAAGAAGTCTTGTGACAAATAGTGACTAATAAATTGATACTGCGCTACAAACTACAGTTTGGTCCTCTTGTGCTGTGGTGGAGTTGCTTTTTGGTTTTTAATCTACCCAATCATTTTCAGTCAAACATTGCATTGCGCATTGAAGTCCTGCTTTCTTTTAAACCTTATTCCTCCCCTGTATTCATTGTTCCCAGAATTCCCATTTTCCTGTGTAGTTTGCTCCTACCCTTGTGACACTCTGATTATGTCAAGGCTCCCTAATACCTGATCTTGTTAAATTATGACCTACCTTCTGCATAACATCCCTGTACTGTAATTATGACTTACCTTCATCATAATGTCCCTGTACTCCACCCTTATCAGACCCATTATCGAGTACAATGCCCCCTTCAACATGTATCTTGCCAAGCACATGCTGCAGTTGGAGACACCACAGAGATTCCTGACCAGGAAAATCCAAGGTCTCAAACACCTATCCTATACAGATAGGCTAAAAGACCTGTCCCTCTACTCAGTCTCATACAGACTGCTCAGAGGTGACCTGTGTTTGGCATATAAGGCCATTTCAGACTCAGCCTTGATGGAGTTGCTGCATATCCATAAGACAAACTCCACTCGCGCAACCCACACGCAAGGCCTTAACCTGGTCTGTGACATTAATAGAACTTGTTGGCAAGATAGATTTGTGTCCCAAAGACTCTCCCCATCTGTGGAATAGATTCCATCTCCATGTCAAGCAGAGTACCTTTCTGGCCCTCTTTAAGAGGAACCTGGACGACTGGATGGGAAACAGAAAATATACCCCTGGGATCCCACCTTTGTCCCTGCTGTGTAGGGCTGACTTTGAGGGAACATAGGCAAAATTCTTAGCTAGGCTTATAAGGGCCTCCAGGCCAATAACCTAGTATCATCCTATGTACCTATGCAGATTTACATGGATTTTTGATATTCTTGCTTGATGATTTATTTGTTTGTTATCAAATAAGCCTGCTAGTCTGTGGACCCTTTTCACCCATTCACTAGGCAAAAAAGCATATTTAGCAATAAAATGCCTTTCGATAGATTGAATGATTGCATATAGAGGACTAATAATTTACATGCCATGTGTATTTGAAATTAGCATTACAATAATTTCTAACAAAGAATTTACACTTATATATAGAGATACAATACCTACTAAAAGGAAATATCTGTTTTACAGACCAACATGTTTTGATACAGGCTGATTCTCTGAGGATCTCTAAAACTGTGAGACTTGTAATATCCTTCATATCTCAAGGCAGAAAGATTCAGCTTATTTATAACACTTGTAGATAGGCGATTCCAGGCTCGCCAACTGCCAGAAAAAAGGAGGGTTACTTTAAAGAAAGAACACTTTGATTTTGTGATTGTAAATTATACAAGTGTCAGGAGTGTGCAGTTAGAACTTATCTTATTGAAGGTTGCTAGAACAGGGCTCAGTTTTGAGCTTTTTTATTGGCTAGTTTGCTTAAATCAGTTTGCTGTCATTTGCGACATAAGCACCATGTTTGCACTGGTTTGCTCTTGTTTTAGCAAAGCTCCACAGAGCTTGGTGACCAGCTATTGCTCTACTATATTTATATGATCAATCCAAGGCATCTCCTGATCTTGCAAAACTTAAGTAAAATTTTCAACTGTATATTGCACTTTTGATCTCCATTTTTACCATACCACCGCTTATTTCAACTTTTTTTTCTGAAATTGTTGCACTTTGCTGTAGCATAGACTAGAATCAGACCTGCTGAATCTAGTTCTGCTTGTATAACATGAGCACTAAAGCAGACCATCTTTTTTTTTAGTTAAACCCTAGTGGCAGGAGTGTGCAGTTAGAACTCATCTGATTGAAGGTTGCTGGAACAGGGCTCAGTTTTTAGCTTTTTTATTGGTTAATTTATTTAAATCAGTTTGCTCTCATTTACTAAATAAGCACCACATTTGCATGGGTTTGCACTTGTTTGCACATCGTGCACTGCCGAGCAGCAGTGGGCACCATTGGTGGTTATTGACCCAAACATTTCTGCCTGCAGATTTTTCCTTAGTACTCTGCTGGTGCTCCATCGGTCACTTCTCATGATTGTCCCTCACAGGCAGGTGATACATTCAGCAAAGCTCCTGATGTACCAGCACAGATTCTATCCATTAGCCCTTCATATTTTTGTACACTTCTCCTGTCCTCTAATTTACCTGGTCCTTCCTGTCCTCTCCCTGTTTTCTGACCACATCAACTTACTTAGCATTATGGATGGACAATTTCCCACAGTTTCTCCAGCCAGCCTCATCAACCTAGGCATCCTGAGGCAATGTAAGAATTGCCTCCCATACACTGACAACCCACTTCTTCTAGTCTACACAAATTCATTATTTGAGAGATGGATGTATATCAAGAACCTAGAATCTAGGCTCTCTTGCTCCCCAGTAAGTTCATCTGATACTAAGCAGGTTATCAGCATGCACTCCTCACTTCCTGTACTTACCAAACCAACAACAGATAATCCTACATATGTGGAGGTCCTTACCAGAAGCTTACTTAAACATCAGTGACCTCTCGAACATACACACAAGCACAATTCACATAATACATCCTCTGCAGAACATAGTACACATAATATATCACACACCAGTGTCTCACCAGTCAAGCCCCTAAGGCATAACACAAAAACAAACATCTTAATCATGGGTGCCTCAATTCTGAGACACACAGATATCCCTCTCACAAGGCTGGATAAGGAAAAAGTCACAATCAGCTGTCTGTCAGGTGCCAGGATCTGCCACATCACACACACACTCAAGTATTTCAACAACAGGCACTGTTATGACTCCATCATAGTCCACGCTGGTGTGAAGGATTTGAGACATACTTCACTGGACTGTATGAAGAGAGACATGACTAAGCTCACTGATTATGTGTCTCAGGCAGGTATGCCACTGGCCTTAAGTAATACTTTTCCATCGCTTAGGATGATACCTCAATACAAATAAAAAATGATTGACTTCAACAATTGGCTTATTTTCTGGTGTCAGTCAAAGGGGATGCAGTATCTGTCAGCCCTGGATGACATCGTCGAAAGACAGACAGGCTTTGCCAGAGATGGTCTTCCTCTGTCACCCCTGGGATTTTGGTTACTGCCTAAGACTCTTGTCACCCCCATAGTATGTTTTTAGGCAATGTCACAAACAAAATTCCCAGTGTAAACATACCCTCTAAAAACAACCTCTGCACTCACTGGTAGCAGTCCTCACCTTGGAAGATGTTGACATTTGTGCAGTCACTGAGACATGGCTTAAGGCTGAGGAGAGCATTCCAGCTGAACCAGGTTACATTTCCTTCCACACGTTCAGATCACAAACTGAAAGCATGAGAGCTAAAGGAGGTGGTGTATCAATATTCATTAAAGATAAATACACCTCTAGATTGGTTAAACAGCATGATTCCCTTGAATTACTTCAGGTGCCATTGACTGTGGATAAGACCCCTCTTTGAGTCATTGCCAGTTATAAGACCCCCTCCATGAATTAGGACATCCACTCAGACTACTTGGATCTACTTGAGTCAATCATGATACAATTAAACACTCTGGTTTTGGGTGACTTTAATTATCCTTCTGTTGACTGGGTAAATTATATGTGTTCTAACTCTCTTGCCCAAAGGTTCCTGGATTTCATTAACCCCAGTGCCCTGGACCAGCTGGTTGACACACCCACAAGGGGCTGAAATATCCTGTATCTGGTGCTCACTTACATGGGGGATTACTGCACCACCCCCAGTGTGTGGCCATCCCTGGTTAGATCTGACCACAAATCAGTCTCGCTAGAAATATGTATAACACAAGACCCCCCCCCCCCCTTAGCAGTAACTAGACTAAACATCTTCTCCAAAGCCAGTTACCACCTCTTACGTGACAGCATAAATAGTTTCATAGCCCCTTCCCCCACTGATGGAACAGACACCTATGCTGAGTTATACACCAGTGCTTTTTACGAGCACCTATACAATTGTATTGACTCTTCCATGCTTGATACAACCAAAGCAAGATCTTTAAGGAAAAACAAACCTGCCTGGTGAGCAACTGCCATTAATAGGCTATACAATAAGAGAACGAAATTGCTGTCTAAGAGTAGGAAGGAACGGTCACAAAACTGGAAACACTCCCTCCTCAACTTAAACAGGCAAATAAGAATCCTAGTGAAGTCCTAAAAAGCTAACTATGAATCCAAATTAGCTTCCCCTAATTAAGGACAACCAGAAGGGGTTCTTTAGTTACATCTGTAACCTCAATGGTAATGCCCAAATTTGCACTGAACTCATAGCTAATGGTACTACATATACAGAACCTGTGGATATAGCAAATCTGCTGTCTGACAGGTACAGTGAAAACTTCACTCCCCTGTCCCAGCCACATATACCCCAAAGCATCCTTAACACCTGTCCCCCACCTAGTATCTCCAAGGAGCAGGTCTGAAACATCATCTCTAAGGCAAACAACGCAGCCTCAATAGGAATACAAAACATCCCAGGCTGCGTTCTGTATGGGTTAAAACAGGAATTGGCATCACCACTCGGCATGCTTTTCAATCACAGCCTAAGCACTGGCTTCATCGCAGCAGAATGGAAAACAGCTACCATCATGCCTTTATACAAAGGGGGTGCATCCATGGACCCTGGGAACTATAGACCCATTAGCCTGACCAGCCTTATCTGCAAGGCCATGGAACAAATCATCATGGACCTTATTAACAAAGATATAGGAAAGCTCCAAATGCTCAACCCCACCCAGTTTGGCTTTGTCAAGGGGAGTTCATGCCTGTTAAACTTAGTGGACTTCTTTGAGACAGTCACCAAATTCCTGGACGAGGGCAAATCTGTGCATATGGCCTATCTAGATTTTGCCAAGGCCTTTGACACAATCCCCCACTCAGGCATCATTGATAAAGTCACCCAGTTGGGTATCAACCCATATATTGTTATGTGGGCTGCAAAATTGCTTACTGATAGAACTCATACGGTCAAAATAGGGGACTCCACCTCCTCTAGCAGACTCATAACCAGTGGTGTTCCACAGGGATTGGTTCGGGGACCCCCTACTGTTCAGCATCTATTTCTCTGAAGTACAGGCTAAAACTAAAGGACTGTGGCTGACAAAGTTTGCTGATGACTGCAAACTGGGAGCAATTATTGAAACCCCTAGCAATGTCAACATCCTACAAAAAGGTCTTACGCAGGCTGCTGACTGGTGCCAAAGTCATGGTCTTAAACTTATTGCAAATAAATGCATTATCATCCTTTTGGCAAGGGTGATATTGCTACAAACTACCACATCAATAGCAATACCCTAAGCACACAGTCAGTGGAGAGAGATCTGGGAATACAGGTCGACGGCAACCTTAACTTCGATCACCATGCCTCCACGGTGGTAAGGAGGGCATTTTATATTGCTGATTTCATAAGTAAGGGCATTCATTTCAGGAAAATAAAGGTTATAACCCCCCTGTACGGTTCCCTCATCAGACCAATAATAGAGTACAACACTCCCTTTGGTATGTTCCTTTCTAAACACCTACAGCAATTGGAGAGGCCACAAAGGTTCCTTGCAAAAAAAGTTATTCAGGGTCTTCAGGATCTGTCTTATGTGTATAGACTGAAATCATTGTCACTTTACTGTGTGTGTGACCTTTACCTTGCATATAGAGCAATCTCTAACCCAGCTTTAATGGGAATGCTGCACATTTGCAAGTCAAATGGCACATGTGTCACTCACTCCAAGGACCTTAACCTGTTATGTGACATCAACAGAACTTGCTGGAGAGACAAATTTGTCTGACAGAGATTGCTCCACCTTTGGAACAAGCTTCCTAGTCATGTTAAACAAAGCCCCTGATTGTCCCTATTTAAGTGTAATTTGGACGATTGGATGGGTAACTGGAAATTCACCCCAGGGGTTCCACCTGTCTCTCTCTTGGACAGGGCAATAGGTGCTGATTTTAGTGTCTGTTTGAACCATACATCCTTGGAAACATGGGTTGAACTTGGCTAGGCGTGTAAGGGCCCTGGAGCCCTATGATCCTATGAAAAGAGGAAAATAGTTCTCAGTTTATTGCATAAAGGAGGACAGCATTCATTCTGAGTCACTTTAAAACTGAAAAGTGACAAACAGTAAAGTTGTGTTTGCACTTATATGAAACCACTTACATATTCCCCAGAATCCAAAACTAAAATACATCAGAACATTGTATTTTGAATTGCTGAAGTAAGTCAATGTTGTATGTGTAATTAGGAAGGACATATTCCAGTTTAGGCATCATCAGAATTATTTCAATGATAACTGGTAAATTTACAACTTGACTATATTTTAACTGCTAAATGCAAAGAAAAGTGTAGGATCCTGGTCTTTTATCCCCAACCATTTCTCCAGTACTCAAGAAACAACAAACCTGGCGGCTGCTAAAGTTAGTCCAAGTGTACAAAATGTGATGAGAAAAAGAAATTCCGGACATACCACCATGGACAAACACTTCTTATTACATTTTATATCGCTCATTACAAGAAGTGTTTGTCCATGGTGGTACGTCCGGAATTTATTTTTCTCATTTCTCCAGTACTGGCCATTTATTACTGAGACTCTTCATACTTTGCAAGTGGAGACATTCCAGCAGGGATCCCTTAACATCACTTTTTAATCTGTATGGTAAGGAATGGATGATCCCTTGCATACAAGAGAAGGTCTTAATTACTGCTGATGAATTTAATGCAAAATAAATCACTAGCACTGATTATTGCTGTAAGTGACAGGGTAATAACTGCCAATGAAAGGTGACTCATCATAAGTATGTACAACTAAAACTATGTAATCATGGCTAATCAGTTAATTATTAATACTTCCTGTTAACAGTCTTGGCTAACAATGTAATTTTACATATCAGTTCCTATATTCAAATAAAAGAAACAAAGTGATAGAGAAGGTGTGGCCTTTAGAGAGAAATAAATTGCAATAACAGCAGAGGTAGGTTAGAATACCAGAGCCTTGTGGCATAAATCACTTAACAACCATTGCACATGTGGGAACAGTAGAAGTTCCCTGGAGCATATTTTATCAGTGCAGCAACTATCCTGTTCTTACTACATTATATCACTGCTTGAAATCTAGCTTGCATGTACTATAAATTCCCTATATCCAGTGCAGTACTATTCCCAAAATGGAATTTCAAACCTAAAGATAGTACCTGCACAGTTGATTAAAACATAGACAGTATCTCAGACTTTTCTAGAAATATAGACATTCAAACTCCATTGTCAGAGTTTAAAAAAAGAATTTAGGTTAATGTAATAAGGACATACAAGTCTTCAGAAAAAAAATGTAATGACATAAAACAGCCACCCAAAAGTAAAGCAGTTTACTGTTTGCTCTTAGTTGTTGGCTTATTTGAAATTTCCATTATTTGCAGTTTCTAACCAGTCCCATTAAACTACTTATAAATATGTCACTTTTGCTTGAAATCAAGGAGTAAAAATAAAGCTACACATACCTTGCTTCTTTGTAATGCAGTCTGCTACAGAGGGCAGGGGGAAAGTATGCAATCTCTCTAGATTAATTTGCTGACTGTTTGAGTCACTGTAGCTGCCTTTTCAGCAACAGCTAGCACGTTGCTAAAAACTCACATTACCATTTAGAAAGCACATTTGTGTTCACAGGAATGAAGATTGATTTTGTAAAAAAATATAAAGTCAGTATCTTATAATAAAGAAAGAAAAATTGTGCTGTTGTTGGTACAGTTTCCTTCTCTGCAAACAGTGAACATATTTAATCCTAAGTGAATGAAAACTCTCTTAAGATCAATTACATATACTACCAACTGTATAGTTTGGTCTGCAGCAAAAAAAAAAAGAGGTAAAGCCTTATTACATTACCAAGTTACAGAACTTATACCAAGTTTTAATTATATTACTTAAAAGGAAGGCTTCTGAACTATCACACATTTTTGTTTCCGCTTACTGCATTTAGCAAGGCTGCCCTCACATTAGTTTTTATTGCGTCAATTTTCCGTACATTTTTTTATGTATAAGAAGTACAGGTCTAAAAATGTACTGTGGGGATAGAAAGCTTTTTATTATTTTCATGAAAATAGGTATAAAGCAGATAAGTCAGCACTTTAAGTCCAAACTCAAGAGCCATTCAGTAAGGTAAAATCACACTTTTTTTTATTTTTCATAAGCAAGAATATTAGAGTGCCTTCACAATATTCTTTTGTATATCAGTGAATGTGACTTCCTCACATTTCAGACTCCCATCTGAGCTAAAATCATTGCTCATATAACTTGCATTCTTTAAAGTCTGATAACTGCATAGGTTCATAAGTGAACACTAGGGTAATGGCCACTAGGGTTCTTATAAGCCTAGTCATGCAACCCAAATGTGACCCATAAATTTGATTTGTATAGGTGGGGATTTACTGACTGCCTCTGTCCATCAGAGACATAGGTGCCAGACCAGGGGTGAATTTCTGATTACCCATCCATTGGTCCAAGTTGTACTTAAATAGCGATAGAGAAGAACTCTGCCTCAAATGGATGGGGAGCCTATTCCAGAGAATGGGAATTTTCTGAGGAACATATCTGTCTCTTCAACACATCCTATTTATGTTGCAAGCAAAATTTAGGTCTTTTAATCTAGTAGTTGTGATGCTGTTTGTTTTGCGAATGTGCAAATGGTTCATCAAAACAGTGTCCAGGGATGCCTTTTATGCCAGGCAAAGATCCCGTCTCAGAAGTCTGTATGATAATGAGTAAAGAGCCAAAACTTTGAGACACTCGACATATGACATTGTGCTTACTCTCTGTATTTTTTTAAGAACCTTTGTGGACGTTCCAGTTGCTGCATGTTTCTGGTCCAGTACATACTGAAGGAGACATTATACTCTATGATGGGTCTGATGAGGGCTAAGTGCAGCTGTATGATGACCTCTCTGGACCTAAATGCTATACCCTTACTTATAAGTTGAGCAACACAGAAGGATTTTCTTACTACCTTGGACTCATGTTGGTTGAAGGCTAGGTTACTATCCACATGAGTTCCAAGATCCCTGACTAGTGAGTCAGCTTTTAGGGGTGTTTTATTGATGATATAGATACCAAGGGTGGCTGACTTCCCAAACGTTTCAATAATGCATTTCTTGCTATTGAGTTTTAAGCCATGTTTTTTTTGTCTGTTTTAGACCTTACTGAAGGGTGATCTCATCTTGGGGGGATTCAATGACTGCTCCTAGTTTGCAATAATCTGTGAACTTGGTTAGCCAGAGGCCTTTGACACTGGCTTTGACAGCCAAGGAATAAATGCCAAAGAGGAGTGGGTCCAGCACAGAGCCCTGGGTGGACTGCATTGATTATCAGCTTTGTTGTGTAGGTGGCCTCACTGACTAACCTCCTGGGTACTATCAGTGAGTCAGCTAGTGTCTAGCATATTATAAAGGGAGCTATACCTATTTCTGTAAGTTTGTTGACATTCCTCATTTTTCTCTAGTAAGCAGACTTTAGTCACCTATTATGATAATGCTGTTAATTAAAATATATTATCAGTATTAGTTACAGAGTTGTGAAGTGAACTTGATAGTGGTATCTACAAATAAGCCGTTTGGTGCAAAAATAAAATGTATGTACTCTAAAAAAGTGTGCGAACAGTAATTCCCTACTGCTTCATAAAATGGCTCACCATATTGGCAGTGTGAATGTCTCAAATGCCAAAGAAGATTACTTAAAATATGTGGAGAGAGAGAGTGGAATGGAGTATGGATACAGCAGTGATAATGATATAAACAAGATCCTAATTATAAGGTAGTAGGGCCTAAAACATGGATGCTTTTTTTTTTCTTTAAAACTTTGGCAGCTGAGGGGGTTAAAAGGTCCTAGAGGTAAGGCGTACCATTTTCCAGTCTGAGATAAGGATGTATTTCTTTGTTAGTAGGACAAATGTTCACAGAATATAATATTAGTCTGAAGAATTCTCTGAATGGAAAGAAAGAGAACATGTGAAACCATTTGAAAAAAAGTGGAATGTGGAATGTATTGAATGAAGTGTGCTGGGGAGGTTGTTAAAGTCACATTGTATTGCATGTGGACCTACAAAGAATGAGATTCGGAAACATAATACACCTTTGTACATGACTAATATTAAAACAAATGCATAGGAAGTGCAGAATACTTCATGCAAAGTAAAGCAATAAAAGCAAAGCAAAGCAAACTTTATTGCCATTCAACCATACAAGTACAGCTGAACGTAATTTCGTTCCTCCAAGCTCTTGCACAGTAACATAATATCACAACACAACAACATGTAACAGTAAAGCAATTTACAACACAACACTCGAGCCAACCGAAGATCAACATTATCTCAAAAGTTCTTATTTCTCTATCAGTGCAGCTGCCGCTGTCTTCGGTCAGTTGCCTCTGCACTTCCAACCATCCACAACAACTTTCTACTCCAGAAAACCTCCTTCCGACCTCTCTGACCACAGTCCATCAGTCACCTCTACCTGCAGGCCCGACCGGCCTCATTGAGCAAAACACTTCACAGCAACTACCAAGACTTCCTCTGTACCAACACCACATCTAAACCGTCTTCCTTCTCCATATTCTGTCACTCCAGTCACAGCCGTATTCAAGAGACCCCTCCAAAATCAATAAAATTCTCTTTCCCGCACTCCGTATTGGCCCAATCACTGTTGCAGGCCCAACTTTCGCCATTCCATGCTACTTTGTTACTAAAACAAGCAAAACTGACAGTATTTCATGTCACAAACATCACCAGCATTCCACGGCAAAGTCTGCTCACTATAGAGCAAGAAGCGGACTCACCCGATGAAAAACTTCACTTGACGAGACACAAAAACAGAAAATGCATATTGGGAGCCGGAGAGGCCACTGCCATCATAAAACAATGCACTGTGGCTGGATCTGACTTACACTGTAACACACCATGTTGTTTTATGAATCACATAGCAAATGCAAAATGTGCTGTAGCGCATGATAGCCATAGATAAAAGAAGTCACAGTAAGCCATACTGATAATGATCTTTTATGAGGTCTGTGCCACTGTGTAAGGCTTTTAGTGGCAGCTGTTACCTAATAAATAATGCAGCTGCAGATTTGAACATTAAATCGCTGCAACAGTAGCCTATGCTATCTGTGTTTTATACTGTCCAGGGTATGACCTCCAGCCAGCTTTCAAAGCTTTACCTTCCATGCTTCCTAACTGCTGTGGGTTCAAGAAAGCTACAAGAGCTGCATAAATGCAGTGGTTAGGGCAACAAAAGCTTCAGAGGTTTCATGCCACTGAAGTGCCGTCCCTCTGATGGCTTTCATGGAACTGACAAAGAGTTATTGATCCTTCTAGGCTGGGCAGATAAGTACTCTGCTGAGGAAAACCTACTACAATTTTACATTAATGAAGAAAATAAACTGTATTTTTTTCTGTGAACTTATGTGTTTTATGTTAGGAAATTTACTTGCTTTGATGTTGTCAATTTTCATTTATTCCTCAATGTATAGAGTTCGGATCTGACACTCGGATCCAGCTCGGCCATTACTACAGCTTGTGAAGACCATCAAACTCTTGAGTTCCTTTCCTACCCACAACACATCATGCCTAACTCCCCTCAGGTCTCATTTGTGGCTTTCATGACCAGGCATGGTTGACTACTGCTCCTGCTCTTGAGTTATTGCATTGAGATAAATGTTTTTTCCCCTTAAACTTTTATGCTTAATTGCGATCTATTTAGTATATCTCAATGTTTAATAACTTTGTACTTTCTGTTGAGTTTTTGCTACTCTTATTCATCTTTACTTTCCCTTATACACTTGCGAGTGTATTCTCGTGTATTCTCATTACCATTGTTGGTAGGTCTTTCCTACCCCAGCAATTATAAAAAAAATCTAACTGCTAGCTTTTTTTTCTGCCCTTTCCTTCCTCTAGAAGCAATATTTAATGTGTTACTGCTGTTATAGGTATCTTGATTATTTGCTGATATCTGGTTGTTTAGAGTATCTCCTGTAGCTAGCTATGTGTGAAAAACATTATCTCTCCAACCAGACATCAACTGGTGCAACCTCAAGACCAAGTACTGCAAATGTGTTCAAATCTTGGAAAAACAATCAGTTACTGCAAGTCTCAGTCACAACCGACTCAGACATTAGAATTCATAGGGGCAATGTTCAACACAGTATCTATAGAAGCATCTCAGAATTTCAGACTGGTTGACTCTGCATACCCTGGGATCAATGTCAGCGGCAAAATCTTTTACTTTCAGACCATTTCAGTAGTCTGAAATTGTAGTTTATTCGCCGTTTGGGCGGTTTTTCCATCTCTTTCAACTTTCTGGTCTAAAAGCTCGCATTTGCTTCTGTTTCCCGCCTTTCCTGTAGCTAGTCTAGTTCAGATACAGTTTTGCTGTATCCAGGACGGTTTGTAAGCTTCTGAGCCCCCCAAGCTTTTCTGTGTTGAGGGAAGCCTTCTAGTTTCAGTGGGAGTGGTAAGCACTAGGTAGCCTATCTACCACAAGAGGAGTGGTTTCTGGCCCAGAAATTGTAGTTTATTGGCCGTTTGGGCAGTTTTTTCTTCTCTTTCAACTTTCTGGTTTAAAAGCCCACGTTTGCGCTTGTTTCCAGCTTTCCTGTGACTAGTCTAGTCCAGATACAGATTTGCTGTATCCAGGACTGTTTGTAAGCTTCTGAGAGGTGCCAAAGCCTGCTTTTCAATGTTTCTCTTAGATTTGCTAGTTCTCTCCTCTGTTGCACTTCTGTTACCTTATTAGTCTAGCACTTTACTATGCCAGACTTCTTGCAGCAATTATTGCAGCACACAAAAGTGCTACCAGCACTAACTGTTCTACAAGGAAACAGCACCAATGCTTATTATTAATGCCCACCCCTCCAGGCATGTCTAAAGGTCAGTTCCCTGTGCTTTCTTCTATTAATCTGGTGAACTTGGGAGTCCTGAAGCAATGTACCAACTGCCCCATGTAAACCGACAACCCTCTCCTCTTACCTCCCAACACTCAGACTTGCAAGAGATGCACTTATATATCCAAATTGGAAGCCACGCACTCTCCAGCCAAGACCAGAATAGCTGGTCAAGAGGAGGTGGACAACACTTCTACCACACCACATGGAACACATAGCCCTCCAAAACACACACACTAGAACTGCCTTCACAAAAAAACACGTGGAGGCTCTCAATAAAAATATACCCAAACAGCCGAGACCTCCAAGACAGAAATGCACTCGACCACCATAACTTAACACTAATCACGAGACACATAATTCTCCTAAGCAGTGTGCCACTCAACCAAAGCCCCTGAGGCAAAACAGCATGCCCAGCACACTAGTCATAGGTGACTCGATAGTGAGGCAGACTGATGTCCCACTCACTAAGTTGAATAAGGAGAAAGTAACAGTCAGCTGCATGTCAGGTGCCAGGATCTGCCACATAATGCATGCACTCAGGTCCCTCAGCAACAGGTACAAATATGACTCTGTCATTGTACATGTGAGTGTGAATGACCTGAGACCTACCTCCCTGGACTACATGAAAAGAGACATGGAGGAGCTCTCGTATTAAGTAGCCCAGGCAGGTATGATCCTAGCCCTAAGCTGCACCCTACCATCACCTAGAATGATACCACAGTACAAGCAGAAAATGATTATTTTCAACAATTGGCTAATTTTCTGGTGTCATTCTAAGGGGATCCAGTATCTGTCTGCCTGGGATGACATGAATAACAGACCTTGATGCTTTGCCAGAGATGGCCTGCATCTGTCACCCCTGGGCTTCTGGATACTGGCCAAGGCTCTTGCTATGCCTCTACTGCCTTTTTTAGGCGGTGTTCCAAAGACCAAATTACCACCATAATAGCTACAAACAAATATAATCTGAGGGTCATGCTGCTCAATGCTAGAAGTCTAAATCTCAAAATTCACTCGCTCAAAGCACTCCTTAAAATGGAGAACATCGACATTTGTGCTGTAACACAGACCTAGTTCAAGGCAGCAGAAAACACCCCTGCACTAGCAAGCTATCAAGCTATAACTCATTCCACACCTTTCAGACCCAGAACTTGGACTGAAGCTCCAAAGGTGGTGGTGTTTCCATATTCATAAAGGATGTGCAAACTTCCAGACTAGTAGCCCAACATAACACATCAGAAATACTTCAGGTGCAGCTAACATTGAGTAAGACAGGGATTCAGGTCGTAGCCTGTTATAGGTCCCCAACCATGTCCCAAGGCTCACACTCCATGTTCCTAAGCACCCTGGAGGATATTAGGTTCCAACCTAACACTCTCATACTGGGTGACTTCAACTACCCCTCCATTAACTGGGAAAACTCATGTACCAATACACTTGCCCAACGTTTCCTGGAATTCATTAATTCCAATGCCCTGGACCAGCTTGTTCTTACCCCCACTTGAGGTAGCAACAGCCTTGACCTGGTCATTACTAACATGGGCAACCATTGCTCTATACCAATAGTCAGCTCCTCCCTAGTTAGATCCGACCACAAAATAATTACCTTGGAAATCCACCCCCCCCCCCACAAAGGTAACCACTTCTCCAGAGCTAACTTTGGGCTCCTAAAAACAGAGGTGGCTAACATCATGGCACCCATGCAAATGGAGAATATTTGCATGACCACAGAATCATACATCAATGCACTGTATGAACATGTACACAAATGCATAGATCTCGCCATACCCAATAGAACCAAGACACTCTCCTCCAAAAAAAGGAAGCCAATCTGGTGGTCCCCTGCCATAAACAAACTCTACAACAAAAGGAGGAAACTGATGCGGAATAAGGTGAAGTCCCAAGACTGGAAAAACTCCCTTATCAGCCTCAAGAAAAAGTTGAGATCCCTCATCAAATCCTCTAAAGCTAGCTTTAAAAACAGAATTGCAGCAAATAGTAAAGACAACCACAAGGCCTTCTATAGTTATGTAAGGAATCTCCATGGCAATACCCAGATTTACTCTGAGCTACTGCACAATGGTACGTCTTATACTGAGCCAACAGATATTGTCAATATACTGGCCGACAGATTCAGTGCCAACTTTAACCCCCCCCCCCCCCAAAGGACCAGTCACAATACCAGTAGATTGCCAGGCACCCAGTATTACTGCTGCACAGGTTAAAACAGCACTGTCCAAGGCTAGGAATACAGTTCTATAGGACCTGACAATATCCCTGGCTGTGCTCTACATGAACTACAGAGTGAGCTGGCACCTTACCTGTGTGCTCTGTTCAATTACAGCCTCACCTCAGGCTTTGTCCCTACCAAATGGCGCACTGCTACAATCATCCCTCTCCACAAAGGAGGAGCAACTACAGACCCTGGGAACTATTACCCCATTAGCTTGACAAATCTGATATGCAAAGCTATGAAATGCATCATCATGGACCCAATAAACAAGGATATAGGGAAGCTCCAATCTCTGGGTCTTGCCCAGTTTGGTTTTGTGAAGGGCAGATCATGCCTGCTCAACTTGGTTGACTTCTTTGAGTCAGTCACCAGAGCTGTGGATAAAGGCAAGATGATTCATACAGCCAACCTAGATGTGGCCAAGGCCTTTGATACCATTCCCCACTCAGGAATCATAGAAAAACTCACTAAGCTAGGCATCAAGCCCTATATCACTAGGTGGGTTGCAAACTGGCTCAAAGATACAACCCAAAGTGTGAAAGTAACTGACTCCAAGTCAGACTGCCGACCAGTCATGAGTGGAGTCCCACAGGGCTCAGTCCTGGGTCATCTTCTGTTTGGTGTCTACTTTTCAGAAGTCCAGGCCAACACAAAGGGACTCTGGCTGGCAAAGTTTGCAGATGATTACAAGTTGGGAGCCATTATTAACTCCCCAAGTGATGTTGACATCCTACAGAAAGGCCTCACTGAGACCAATGACTGGTGTCAAAACCATGGCCTTAAGCTCAATACCAAAAAAATGTGTCATCATCCCCTTTGGGAAAAACCCAGTTCCCATGAATTACCACATCAATGGTAGTCCACTGAACACAGAAGGCATTATAAAAGATCTGGGAACACAGGTTGACAGCAACCTCTCTTTTGACCACCACATTGCCACTGTGGTCAGAAAGTCCTTCTATGTGGCACATCTCATTACTAAGGGTTTTGCATCCAGGAAGAAAGAGGTCATTGTCTCCCTCTACTCTTCCCTCATTAGGCCAATCATCGAGTACAATGCTCCATTTGGCATGTACCTCACTAGACACCTGCAACAACTGGAGAGGCCGCAAAAGTACCTCACAAAGAGGATCCTAGGCCTTAAAAACTTGTCCTAAATGGACAGACAAAAAAAACTCCAACTATTCTCTCTCATATCGCCTACTTAGGGGGGATCTTTGCTTGACTTACAAAGCCATGTCTGACCCAGCTTTGTTAGAAATGCTACATCTAAAGAAATCCCAATCCCTCCACACCACATGCTCCACAGACCTTAACCTCATTACCACAATCATGCTGGAGGGACAGGTTCATAATCCATAGACTGCCCATGCTATAGAATAGACTTCCCATACAGGCTTCCCAAACAGAGCACCTCAATGGCCCTCTTCAAGAGAAATCTTGATGAGTGGATGGGAAATAGAAAATTCACCCTGGGGATCACTCCAGTGGCTCTACTCAACAGAGGCACTGGGAACTAAGGTCGGGTGGCATGATGCCAGGATAATACTATGGGCTAGGCTTGTAAAGACTCCAGGGCCATTAGCCTAATACACACTTATGAACCTATGAACCTTCCCTCACACTCACTGGCAGTTTTAACACCCCTGGCGATGTTAGTGAGCTATGGGACCCATAGCAGTCATCTCTAACAATAATGCTATTCTGAGTTGCATCCAAGGCGTAATCCATCTGCCACCCTCCCTCTCCTGAGAGAAACTGCCATCAAGCTAAATTGACAATCCCAAGTGTACCTTAGTAAGCAAAAATAGTTGCGTCCAAGGCGTAATCCATCTGCCATCCTCCCTCTGCTGAGAGAAACTGCCACATAGCTAAACAGACAGTCCCAACTGTATCTCAATAAGCAGGAAATAGTTGCATCCTAGGCGTAATCCATCTGCCATCCTCCCTCTCCTGAGAGAAACTGTCACCAAGCTAAATGGGCAGTCCCAAATGTATGTCAATAAGCATGAAATAGTTGCGTCCAAGGCATAATCCATCTGCCACCCTCCCTTTCCTGAGAGCAACTGCCACAAAGCTAAACTGCAGTCCCAACTGTACCTCAGTAAGCAAGAAATTTACATGTCCACATGACTTTTTATTAGTGCAATTATAGTGGCGTACATTGCCCTCGTTCACTGCACTGCATTGTCAGGCTGCTATACGCTTCTCACTGAATTGCTTACCCACATTTGTTACTCAGTAATCCCAACCCCTTGGCCAAATCTGTGCTAGCCATTCCCACTTGTATTCTCTTCCTTGATGCTGACAATGTCCTTTTATCTTTACATAAACTCTCCCATCTGTGTTATCAGGTTCCCCACTCCATTTGTTGCTGGTGCCTACACCCCCCAACCCCTCCCATTTCCCTGCTCGCTATTACAATTATTATTTCTTGTCCCCTAGTGACTTTCTTTACCCAGTTTTTTCTCCTCCTCTACCCTCCTTTCTCCCCTCTCCCCTGCATCACTCTGGTCTAGTTAGCTACACCAAAATAACACAACTTAACTGATTCAGCACAGGCCCCTCACACCCATCCTTATTTGCCTTTTCTCGTTCCCACTCTCTGCTGTACAGTCAGATCATGTTTCTCCCAGCATGCTTTGCATACTTTAAACCTACTGTTAGCATTCCTCACCATCTTTTACTTCCCTCACACTTACTAGTGGCATTAACACCCCTGGTGATGCGAGCTACGAGACCCACAGCAGTCATCTCTAACAACAATGCTATGCTGGTGACTCATTTATGTTGGTCCATATCATGTTTTTTATGCTTTTCTGCCAAATGCATAATTGTCAATGGCTGCAGCATATATACATGCATAAGTCTGCCAATGCCTAAGCGGCCAGTTCTGTGCTCTGTTGCTTATTTTTTAACCCAGTAGTGCTTAACATTGCAAAATACCTGTTTTGTAAATAAATTGTCAAACGACTTTGGTACATCTACACTCAGATTGAATATGTTATACTTTTAATGCTGAGTGACCTGTCGACTCCGACACTCATTGTATGGTGCTTTTAAAAGCAATATGCTTCCTACACCATTAATGTTGTGCTAGTCAGGACCAAGTAATGTTCCACTGTTTCTTTGTTTAAAGTAGTGATTACACAGTAGTTTGTGATTGTGAGGCTCCAACACTGTTTTATTACATCCATGGTCCTAATACAGCCTAGGTTTTTATCTTTTGTTAGTAGGCTTTTATTGACTATTCTGTTGTCCTGTGGATTACTGTATCATATAATTAATTGAGTGGACTGCCGACCATTGTAAAACTTTGTTCATTTAATTGCAAGTTACAGTCTTTGTGTGCCTCACCTCTGACTGAATGCACGTGGAGTCTGATGTGTTGGTTTATGTTAGCATATTGTATTGTTACTCTCTGATGAACTGCTATTCTACACCTCGCACATTTGCCTAAGCCCTAACTTCAGCCCATGTTTTCCTGCTTTCTGTCCATCTTTTATTTACAGGCTACTTGCATTATTCACTTTTCTGCATGACCTGCAGGAGCTCATTCTTACTCTATCTTCTCTCCCCTTCTATAGAGTTGTGTCAAAGGCATAATCCATCTGACACCCTCCCTCTCCTGAGAGAAACTGCCACCAAGCTAAATGGACAGTCCCAACTGTACCTCAATAAGCAAGAAATGCACGTGTCAACATAACTTTTTATTAGTGTAATTATAGTGGTGTACATTGCCCTCATTTGCTCCATAGCATTGCCAGGCTGCTATATGCTCCCTAATGAATTGCTTGCCCATGTTTGTTACTCAGTAACCCCATCCCCTTGGCCAAATCTCTACTAGCCATTCCCATTTGTATTCTCTTCCTTCACCCTGACAGTGTCCTTTTCTCTTTACCTAAACTCTCCTGTCTGTGTTATCAGGTTTTCCCACTCCATTTCTTGCTGGTGCCTGCATCCCCGCACCCCTCTCCCATTTTCCCTGCTCGCTATTACTATTATTATTTCTTGTCTCCTAGCCACTTTCTTTACCCAGCTTGTTCTCCTCCCCTATCATTCTTTCTCCCCTCTCGCCCACATCACTTTGGTCTAGTTAGCTACACCAAAATAACACAACTCAACTGAAATGCCTGATTCTTCTAAGTGTGCTTCTTTTCTCTCCCTATCACTACATAATTTATTTTATTAATCCTAATTGCTTACCTTTGCTGATTGTTTTCTGAAGGACCCTGTGTGCTGTCTCTAGTTCAACCTGCTCCATTTGCCCTCACTATGCTTGGGCTCACTCTGTTCCTACCCTACCCTCATTCCCACCCACCCACACTTTCATTGTATTTATACCTAACTAAACCACACCCCTTACTCTTTGCAACCAATCTATGCCCATCTTCCAATTAATTTCACTATCCCAAACTACTGCCTCCACCCCTCACCTCTCTTTCACCTCTACTCCTCACCCACACACAATGCACTTCTTTTACTCCATACTTGTCAACACACTTCTACTCCACTTACTTTTCCTCACCTACAACTCCACCTCCCTCCACTCTTACTAAGACAAACACTTCCACTATCCTCTCCCTACTCACAATCCCACACTTATAGTAACATTATCCCACAACTCTATAATCACACAACTTCTCTTCTCTCACCTCTCAAATACTTATGAACCCACCATCCCATCTCGTCAACCTCCAGATATCATAACCTAACAAAAACAAACTTAGATTTCATCTACTATACTCTGTTACACAAATCAAACTCCAAACTGATATCCATCCCAACCCAGGTCCCATTAATAACTTCTCTCAGCACCTACAACCTTCACCTGGTCCCACTCCAACTATCTCTATTAATTCTATCATACATTCACATATTTAACCCCCTTTCAAAAACCTCTAACTCCAGTCTCCTCCTAGCAAATTTCAGTCTCCGTAGCATCTTAAATAAAACCAGTGAATTCCATGCTGCCCTAGTCATGTACTTACCAGATATAGCTGTGATAACAGAAACCTGGTTAAAGCCCCACATTAAGGACTGCAAAATTTGCACAACAGGCTATAACATCATAAGGCAAGACAGACTAAACAAAAGAGGTGGGGGTGTCACTGATATGTTTAAATACACCCTCAATGTTGTACAACTATACTGCACCCCTCCTGATCTTCCCAGTTCTGAAATACTGACTACTCACCTAGATATCAACCCAAACAAAGCAATAATCATTATAGCCACATATCTTCCTCCAGGCAACAACCTTCCCATCATTGAAAATCTACTTTCCTGGGCATCTACCAAATTCAACCAAGAAGCTATTGTGTTTGGTGACTTTAACCTGGATTGGCACACCTGCTCATCCAATAACCCCTCCAACTTTCTAAATCTCTTCAACGTCACCCAAACAATAACCTGTCCAACTCGTACAGACAAACTCTGCAACAAGCAGTCAACATTAGACTGGATTTTAACTAACAAACCTAACCTAAGTTACCTAGCCGGTTGCCTACCTAACTTACTCAGTGACCATTCTCCAACCTTTTTATATAGGAAACATGTGCATACCCATTAACCTCCTACTCCAACAATGTGACTGGTCTGCACTTAAATGTCTACAGTTAGATGCAGCTGTTCAGTATTTCAATGACACTTTCCTTACAATACTTAACAATCTTGCTCCCACAAGGAAAGTGTGCAGTAAAGCTAAGATCCTTCCATGGCTAGCCAAAGACACTAACATTCTAATGGAGCACAGAGATAAAGCCTGATCAGATTACCATACATCCAAAGACAAAACTGACCTCTTAACTTATAGGTTCATAGGTTCATAGTTGTGTACTAGGCTATGGCTCTGGCGCCTTTACAAGCCTAGCCCATAAGATTACCCTGGTATCATGCCACCCGACCTTAGTTCCTAGTGCCTCTGTCGAGTAGAGCTGCTGGAGTGATCCCCAGGGTGAATTTTCTATTTCCCATCCACCCATCAATATTTCTCTTGAACAATTATGGAACCTAACAAAGAAACAGATCAAAAAAGACAAACAAATGTACTTCCAATCCTGTCAACAGAAACACCAAAATAACCCCGAAAAATTCTGGCAATCCATCAACCATCTCCTCAACCCCGGTCGTATCCCAACCCCTCCCCCAGTCACCTCAATCAACTCAGACCCTATTTCAACACAATTCAACTCCCGCTTCATAAATACCATCACCTACTTACTAGACAACCAGCCAAATTAATCTCTCACAGTCCCACCCCTACCCCAGAAAATTTCAGCCCTTTCACTTTCGCACCCATACAAACTAATTACATAAAGACTCTATTAACTAAACTTAAACCCTGCTGTGTCACTGCAGACAAACTTCCAAATTAATTTCTAAAGCTTGCCGCTCTTTCAATTGCCCATCCAATATCTATTTTGATTAACTGCTTTATTACAGAACAGTATGTCCAACATCTATGGAAAATATCCCACATCATACCCCTCCACAAAGGCAGACCCTCCAAAGAACTAACTAACTGTCACCCCATAGCCATCCTTACCCCTTGCAAAAATCTTAGAAAAAAATCCATCCACAAGCAACTCATTAATTATCTCCTTAATAATAATCTACTTTTCAGTTCTCAACTTGGCTTTAGACCTAAACATAGTACCAGCACTGCCCTACTAATCTTCAGTAACACTATTCATCATCTCGTGAACGAAGGCCAGCTTGTTTCATCCATCTTTCTTGATATGTCCAAAGCCTTTGACACAGTATCCCACCAGCTACTACTTAATAAACAGTCCTCCTATGGCCTCAGCCCATCATCACTAACTTGGTTCCATAGCTATCTTTCCAATCAACAACAGGCTACAAAATTGGAAAACTCACTTTCCCCACTACTCCCCATCTGCATGGGTGTACCCCAAGGTTCTATACTTGGTCCTCTTCTCTTTATCATATTCACAAACAGCCTCAGTTCTGCTACTCAACTAGCATCCATAATACAGTACGCTGATGATGCTACACTTATCTGCTCAGCCAACTCACCCCAGGAATTCCAACTAAAAATACAGTCAGCTTTTCAGGACATTGAAAAATTCCCCTCCCAACACCAACTCATTCTGAACCCCAACAAAACTGAGATTATAGATGTTATGTTGCCCTATCTTGCCTTCATTCATTGCTGGTTGGGTTCAGAACTGAGAATCGGTTCTGACTCGGCCTAAACAAAAGCTCGAGAGCTTTCACTGGCTCATGGCTATACCCTATCACATCATGCTCAGGGAAGATTACCCAGATCTCGTTTGCTGCCAAACAAGATTGGGTGCTTTTATTCAGGCTCTAGGCTGAGTGGAATCTTTTCTTATTTGTTAGCTATGAAATTATTTAAAAAGTATTCTTGTTGTACTAGTTTAAACATTTAGACTGTTAGGACTAGTATTTTGTAGTTTTGAGTGTTTGTTATTGTTGTTTGTGTTTTTTCTGGTGGCCGTCGTTCTATTGCTAGACCTGTCTGACCTTTTTTCACTATCCTGGCTTCAAATTAATTTAAATTAGAGAGTTTTTGGACTAATATTACTCTGCTTTTTCCTTTGGGTAGTCTGTTTAAGTTAGAGGGCTCCCTTCAGCCCATTTAACTTAGAGGGCTTTCTTTTCCTGTTTTTTCTTCTGTAGAAGGAGTCAGTTCATTTTTAGTTAGAACTGCTTTTTTCCCTGATTGCTGGACATACCAGCTGTATGTATTGTTTTAGTGCTGCCCACCTTAAGGAATCGTGTTCCTTCTCTCATGCCTTTAGTTCCAGGGCACTGATGGAAAGAAGGAACAAACTCCTAGTAAGAGGCGTATTAAAAACTCAGTTCTCTGAGGCTTTGGAAGAGAATCAGAGTACATCTAAAACTATTTAGAAATCCCCATCTTCCAGATCAGAAAAATCAGGAAAGAGAACGTCTTCTGCTGCTCCACTTTCGGAGCTGGTAAAAAAAAACAGGCCAAAGAGTCATCTTCGGACCTGAAGGCTTTCAGGCCCGAAAAATCTAATTCTTCAGCTCCCATTGGGATTTTGGGGCTGATAGAGTTCCAGTTTCAGAGCCGTTCTCCAGTCTTGGAACCAGTCTCCTCAGTTTTGAGATCTCCTTTGCTACAGCCAGTGAGGTCCCGGACCCTGTCCTCTCGATCCTCCATAAGCCTTTCTGATGATGATGTGCACCAGGTGGTGAAGAGACTTTTATGGACGCAGGTGCTGGGCAAGATACTGTAGACTCTGACCCAGAGAGATTCAGAGCCGACCAACAACACTTCCCTTTCATTGATTCCTCCTCCAACCCATTCTGGGGCTTCTGAGCTGGAGTGCTTGGATCCAATTGTAGCAGAACCGTCGGTGCTGAGACCTGCTCCAGGATCTTTGGGCCCAACTACCACTCCGACCTCCTTGGTTCCATCTGAATTTGAGGGGTCTAGGAGCCAATGCTCTCCCATCAGGTGCGGGGAAAAGAGTCGACCTGAATCTACCTCTCATGGCTAAGGCGCGGGTGATCTCGGCACCTACATTGGCCTCAGAGCCCACAGCCTTGGTTCAGGGTGGGTTTCAGGTTCCTCAGAGCCAGAGGCCATTTTGGATCAGGGCCGGGGGGCTTTTGAGGTGATGAGGAGAGTGCTGTCACCTCAGACTGCTCCACTCTCAGGTCCAAGCACTTTCCTCCAAAGTGCCAGTGTCCATCTTGGTGCCATCACTTCCACCCAGGTGTGGAGACCCGAAACCTCAGGAATCCCCCATTGGATGAAGCAATCTCTTCCAAAACCTCACCAGAGTACCCTCCGAGGAGGTCCCTTGGAAGAGATTATGCAACAGGAAGCATTTTGACTCCCCATGTGGAGTCTATCTCTTCAGACATGGACCTCGATGAGTCAAAAAGTGTCCCCACAGTCACCTTCTGAGGATGTCTCCTTTGCAGACATCCTAGAAATTCTTAAACAGAAAGGTAGCTGGAAGCCCATCACTCATTCTGAGGATAGGTCTGTGTACCTGGAGGGTTTTGGGTCTCGCCTTTCCACCTCTTGGGTGTCTCCGCTTTTCAACCAGCTCATGAAAGTAGTCAGTCAGAAGCCATGGGGCTCTCCGGCCTCAGTGGAACCTATTCCTAGAAGGCCAAATAAATTCATTACTGCACCCTCAGATAGGGAGTTCCCCAGTAAAGGTGTCCTGGTAGATGCTGTGGTGGTGGCAGCAGCCACCAAAAAAGAGTTTACTGAGACATCCTCATCTATTCATCTACCGAATAAAGAGTCTCGAACAATGGGCAGATATGGAAAGTGTATATTTTCTTAAGCTTCCTTTGCCCTTAGGTTGCTGAACTGCTTGACACATTTCACTAGGCTTCAGTGGGATCTCCTGAAGGAGCTAGGAGATACCCTCCAAGGTTCCGTAGCTGCGGGGGTTTCAGACAAGGTGTCCTCCCAGCTCTCCACCTTAAATTCTGTGATAAACTCCTCCATGTGTCTTATCTTTTATGCAGCCAATGGAATAAGTAGGGCAGCGGGTACAGGAATTTCCTTACAGAGGCATTCCTGGATGCGCTTATGTGATTTCCCAGAACACTTCAAGTCTTCCTTTATTAATGCCCCTTTTGACGGCTTATCCTTGTTCGGGCCAAAAGTTAAAGAGACTCTAATCAGGTGCAAACAGGAAGGAAAGACTCTTTCTGCCATTGGAGTCTTTTTCTCCCTCCTTACCAGACCTTATCCCAAAGGTCAGAAGGGGGAAAATGTGGTTCCATAAGTCCCAGAGAGCTTTCCCGGATGCATGTGGTGATTTTTCCTCCAGGGGCAGAGGGGGAAGTAACAATAGAAGATGCTGACCATGCAACAGAGGGGGTCCGCAAAACCAGGGCAACAGAGATTCTTTCCTTGATAGGCCTTTTCAGTGCTCCTGAAAGGAGGCCCATCTGTCCATCTCTGGAGGCAGTTGGTGGTTGCTTATCATTGTACCCAAACGCCTGGCTAAAAATAACAAAAGACAAATGGGTACAAACGATTATATCCAGAGGTTATTACATACCCTTTTTCTCCCCCCTTAGAAAAGAATTCAGTCCCAGATGTTCCACCCAGGCAAAGGGATTATGCAACTCTCGAGGTACAAAAGTTGCTAGAAAAAAGAATCATCCAGAATGTCCCCGCAGACCAAATTGGATCTGGAACTTATGCAAGGTTCCTTTTAGTTCCAAAAAAGACAAGGGACTGGAAGCCCATTCTGGATCTCAGCAGACTAAACAAATCCATCAAGAAGTTAAAGTTCTAGATGGTGACACTGCAGTCGATACTCCCCTTTCTGGGGAAAGACAAATGGATGTGCTCAATTGATCTCCAGGATGCATACTACCACATAAAAATGAACAGGCGATCTAGGAGACATTTGCACTTTTGGCTAGGAGCCAGTGACTACCAATTTTGAGCTCTGCCCTTTGGTCTCTCTACAGCCCCCAGAGTGTTCGTCAAATGCATGGTGGTGGTTATGGCTAACTTGAGGCATCTAGGATTCTGAGTGTTTCCATACTTAGACAACTGACTCCTAAGCGCCACCACCAAGCGTTTACTAACAAGAGCGAAAGATGCCACCATTCTTCATTGCTCTCAGCTAGGCATCACGATAAACTTTGAAAAATCTGCCTTGTTGCCATCACAACATATTGTCTTTATAGGGGCAGACTTAAATACAAAACACATGTTAGCCAAACGTCCCCCCAAGAGGATTCAAACCTTACATCAGCAAGTCAAAAACCTCTTAACCAAGAAAAAAGTGCAAGCGAAGGTTGTTTTGAAAGTTTTAGGTAACATGGCGGCAGCAATAATCTTGATACCTTTAGCTCGTCTGCACATGAGGATTCTTCAGTGGCTACTATTCACCCAATGGTCCATGCTGGAGCTGCCCATGTCTCACAAGATTGTCATAACAGAATCCTGCAAGAGGGATCTGCACTGGTGGCTTTACTCTACTCAAGTGGATTTAGGCCAACTATTTGTTTTTCCACAACCAATAGCCACAGTGACCACAGATGCTTCCCAGATAGGGTGGGGGGGGCATTATCTGGGAAAGATTGTCCATGGTGTTTGGCAGGAAGATGAAAACCACTTGCATATCAATGTCCTAGAGATGAGAGCAGTGTTTTTGGCATTCCAGGCATTCCAGGACTCCTTTCCACTAGGAACAATTGCAATTCAGACAGACAACATGTCAATGGTGTGGTACATAAATAAACAAGGAGGAACCAAGTCTTACTCCCTATGTCAAGAGGCCCAGAGAGTAAGGCAATGGGCAGTTTCTTCCCAATGTTTTCTGACACCAACATACATCCTGGGGAAGTCCAACGTGATAGCAGACAAAATCAGCTGAGCTATTCTGATGCCTCGAGTGGTCCCTAAAACAGGAAGTTGCGGAACAGATTTTCCACAAGTGGGACCAACCTTGCTGTGGCCTCTTTGCCATGAAATGAATGCCAAATGCAGCAGCTATTTTGCCCTGATCCCCCCTCTGGGGTAGTCACAGAGGGATGCACTTGTACATGATTGGCCCCCAGGTCTCCTATATGCCTTTCTCCCATTTTTCTCTATCCCCAAAGTCTTTCAGAAAGCAAGGACATTGAGGAGCAGTTTGATACTCATCGCCCCATACTGGCCTTGTCAGATTTGGTTACCCATTCTATGGCCCCATCTCCAAGAGGAGCCATGGATTTTGGACCCAGTTCCAGACCTCCTGACTCATCCCTCAGGGATGCTCCATCCATCAATTCAAACCCTCAGATTGACAGCTTGGCTGCTCCAGTTCCACTCATAGCCAGGCTTCCAGATATTTCCCCTGCAGTGAAACATATTTTGATTTCGTCTCTTAAGATGTCAGACAGAAAATTATATTCTAGCAAATGGAAAAGCTTTTCCCGTTGGGCTTTCAACAACCACATTGATCCCTTTACTGCTCCTATAACAGCTGTATTAGACTTTCTACCTAAGTTTTTTGGTGAAGGTGCAGCTGCAGCTATTATTCAAGTTCAATTAGCTGCTATATCAAACTATCATATTGGAGAAATGGGACTAAAAATCATGTTCCACAGGCTTTGCAAAGCTTTCTTGAAAGGTACTTTCTTACTAAGGCCTCCAGTGACAGAACCACCAGCACCATGGGACCTAAACCTTGTGTTGTCCACCTTGATCCTTCCTCCTTTTGAACCTGCATCATCATGTCAACTAAAGTTTTTAACATGGAAAACAATTTTCTTGATAGCCATTACATCTGTTTTACGGGTATCAGAACTCCAATCTTTATCAATACGTCCCCCTTACATGATTTTTCACAAATATAGAGTCTCCCTGAGAACTAACCCTTCATTCCTCCCCAAAGTATGTTCAGAAGCGAATTTGAATCAATCCATCAACTTGCCTGTTTTTTCCCCAAACTATAGCAACAAGTCAGAGTACAAATTACACCAACTGGCCATACACAGACAATTATGTTTCTACCTCCATAGAACAAAGGAGTTCAGGAAATTAGAACAACTGTTTGTATCTTTTTCAGATAAAAAGAAGGGTGCCCCCATATCAAAGGTCATGCTTTCCAAGTGTCTTACTGATTGTATAACTTTCACATACAGATCTCAGAATAGAGAACTTCCAAGAAAAATAAAAGGCCACTCTACAAGAGCTATAGCAACCTTGTCAGCCTTTCAGGCAAGGCTATCCATGGATTCAATTTGTGCAGCAGCAACATGGGTAAAGCCTCATACCTTTATCACTCATTACAAAGTTGAATTGGCCTCCAGGAACAGGGCCTCTTTTGGGTCCACTGTCCTGAAGAGTATTTTCTCTTGAGCCACCCAAGAAAAAAGGTGCTAGGGACACTGTCCCAACCAGCAATGAATGAAGGCAAGATAAGACAACATAACATTTAAAAGTTATGTGCTCACCATAACGTTCCATGTTTGTTGTCCATCTCACCTTCATTCTTGCATCCCACCCTCCTTCCCCCTGCCATTGCTCCTGGAGGATTGAGAGTTGTTTTGATAATTGGAACGATATTCTCTGAATCTCTTCCTTAGTTCCCGTATTGGACATGGTTATATGTTCAGTGGTAGTAGTTATAGTATCTGCAAAGAAGATCTGGGTAATCTTCCATGAGCATGATGGGATAGGGTATAGCCATGACCCGGTGGAAGCTCTTGAGCTTTTGTATAGGCTGAGTTGGAATCGAGAAGCCAGCAATGAATGAATGTGAGATGGACAACAAACATGGAACATTATGGTGAGTACATAACTTCTTATTTTCAGTAACAAAAAACTCAAATCTTCCCAGTCCCCACTCTCAGTCTTCATGGCAAATGGCACTGAGATAGTACCCACTAGCCAAACTAAATCTTTAGGTGTTACTATAGATGATAGTCTAAAATTTGATAAACATATTGTGCTGACAATCAAAAAAGTCCACATCAAATTAGGGACCCTATAACAGGGCCAACCCATAACTAGCTCCAAAAGCCAGGCTTGCCACTGCCCACTCACACCTGCTATCCTCCCTCCTCTATGGTGCCCTAATATTCACAAATCTTCGAAAGTCAGACCTCAACAACCTAGAATCATGTTACAGAAAGATTGCCAAATATGGCACTAATCAACCACACAGAACTCAGCACTGCTCAGCTCTCACACAGTTAAACTGGCTAGAACTCTCCAACCTTTTATCATTAAATCAACTAACCTTAGCCCGCAATATAGTCAATCAACCTAGTAACTGCCCTGATATTTCCAACTTAGTCCAGCCTAGTACCAATCTTAGATATCTCAGATCTTCTAACAAACTTTTGGTAAAGGTTCCCATCTCCCACAACTTTCCCTTTATTCACTCAAAATATCCAAACTCTGGAACACTCTTCCTGAGACTGTAGCAAAGATCCCTAACCACCATCAGTTCAAACTTCTCTTAAAGGAACACCTTGCTAATCACTGGTTGTGCTCTTGCCACTCTCCAGGCTAATTCTTTCCCATTTTCTTTACTTTTACCCTACTTTGTTCACCTACACACAACTGATGTTACTTTCTTGCAACCTCAATATCCTCCTCACTCTACCTGGAATTCTTATTTATCCTCTCTTGTTGACTCGTCCATCTCTGCACCACATCAGTGATTTGCAGAATTAAAGACATCTTCAGCTACTTATACATTTTTTCAAACATACAGTGCTCATAACTGTACTACATATGATATTTGACTGTGTGCTGAATTTATTATTTTTTCATTCATTCATTGTTTTTTTCTGCTTAATTGCCTCTTCTGTTATTGCATTTGTTTTGTTTTGTATATAAATCACTATTGTTTGTACTGTACTATTTGTCTCCACTGAAAACGGGACCCTGGCCCAGTCAGACACTACGCGGTTAACAAATGTAATAAATAAAAAAATATGTAAATAAATAAATACTCTTAGTTCCTTTAGCAAGATATCAGACGAGAATTTTACAATGAATGCTACAGCCATAATGGTCAATTCTCTCTCAATCCATGTCGACAAAGATAAGAATAACTCAGGAATGTAAATGATATATTTTCTAGTGGATGTAGTCACAACTGTTGCAAGGTTGTTCTTTAATTCTACCTCAGCCCAAGGCCATAGTGACAATGGACACTTCCCTGATTTGGTGTGTGTGTAGGGGGGCATATTCTAGCTAAGACAGTCCAAGGCACTTGATCCGCCGAAGAGGCTAACTTGCATATCAGTGTTCTGGAAATGAGAGCAGTGCTTTTGTTGTTGCAAGCATCCCAAGACTTTTTCCCTCTTGGAACAATTGTGATCCAAACAGACAATATGTCAGTGGTTTGGTACATCAGCAAACAATGCGGGGAGACCAAATCTTACCCCCCTGTGTCAAGAAACCCAGAGTATTTAGCAATGGTCGATTTACTCCAACCACTTTCTAATTGCAACTCACATTCCAGGGAAGTCCAACACAATAGCAGACAAACTGAGCAGGTCCATTTTACTACCTCATGAGTGATCTCTCAACAACAAAGTGACAGATATGATTTCCCATCAGTGGGGCCTGTTGTAATCTCTTTGCACTTCCTCTAAATAACAAGTGCAGCAGCTTCTTTGCCCTATCCCTCCCATTGGGGGAGTCACCACAGTTGGCTCCATGGTCTCCTGTACACTTATCCCCTGACTCCTTTAATTTCCAAATTCCTCCAGAAAGCAGCAAGGTTGAAGAACAAAGTCATCCTCATTGTACCTTACTAGCCTCGACAGATTTGGTCCTCCTTCCTTTGGCCTCATCTTATGTACCCACCTTAGATTCTGGATCCGATTCCGTATCTTCTGTTTCACCCAATATGCATTATTCACCCAGATAACTCAAACCTCAAACTGACTGCATGGTTTCTGCAATTCCATTAATAGTCAGGCAACCTATGCTCTCTTTCCTTGTCTGTTCCGTTCTGTTATCATCTCATAAACCCTCTGTGAGAAAACTCTCAAGAAGTAAATAGAGAAGATTTGTTTATTGGGTAGAGCAGAATTAGGTAGAACCTTTCTCAGCCCTGATACATTCTGTTCTTGAATTTGTATCGAGTTTGTTTAATGAGGGTGCTAGTCCATCGACTATTAAAATCCAACTTAAAGCCATTTTGAATGCTGTAATTAAATCAAAAGGTGCTTCAACAAAGTATTATTTTAAGGGTGTGCACACTTATGCAACCAGCTTATTGTACGTTTTTTATTTTTTATATTTTTCCCCTAACAAATTTGTTTGTTTTTCAATTGAATTGTACAGGTTATAGGTCTGGTCTCTGGCTGGGCCATTCCAAAACTTTAATTTCCTTCCTGTGAAGCCATTCTTTTGTTGATTTGGTTTTATGCTTGGGGTCATTGTCGTGTTGAAAGGTGAAATTTCTCTTGATCTTCAGCTTTCTAGCAGACGCCTGAAGATTTGGGCCAAAAATGACTGGTATTTGGAACTGTTCATAATTCCCTCCACCTTGACTAAAGCCCCGGTTCCAGCTGAAGAAAAGCAACCCCAAAGCATGATACTGCCACCACCCTGCTTCACTGTGGGGATGGTGTTCTTTTGGTGATGGAAGTGTTGTTTTTGCGCCAAACGTACCTTTTGGAATTGTGGCCAAAAAGGTCAACATTGGTCTCAGCAGACCATATTACATTTTCCCACATACTTTTGGGAGACTTAATGTATTGCTTTGCAAATTTTAACTGTGCCTGGATGTTTTTCTGTGTAAGAAACGGCTTCCGTCTTGCAACCCTACCCCATAGTCCAGACATATGGAGAATACGGGAGATTGTTGTCACAAGTAGTACACAGCCAGTACTTTCCAGAAATTCCTGCAGCTCCTTCAGTGTTGCTATAGATCTCTTGGCAGCCTCCCTGACCAGTTTTCATTTTGTCTTTTCATCAGTTTTGGAGGGGTGTCCAGTTCTTTGAAACGTCTCTGTTGCCCCAGATTTTCTCCACTTTTTGATGACAGTCTTCACTGTGTTCCATGGTATATCCTATGCTGTGGAAATTTTTTTGTACCCTTCTCATGACCGATACCTTTCAACGAGATCCCTTTGATGCTTTGTAAGCTCTCTGGGAACCATGGTTTTTGCTGTAGCATGCAACTGAGTAAATGCCAGGGAAATCCTACTAGGACAGCTGGACTTTATCTGGGGTTAATCAGAGTCTGTTTAATTGATGATAGGTGTGTACCCAAGAAGACTGAATGGTGTAATTAAATCAAAAGATGCTTCAACAAAGTATTAGTTTAAGGGTGTGCACACTTGCAACCAGCTTATTGTACGTTTTATTTTTTATATTTTTCCCCTAACAGATTTGTTTGTTTTCAATTGAATTGTACAGGCTACAGATCACATTAAAGGTGGGAAAAGTTTTGAAATGATTTATTGTGGTCTCATTTTTTTATATCACAAAAAACTGACATTTTAACAGGGGTGTGTATACTTTTTATATCCATTGTAGTTCCCTAATAACAATCAAACTTTAAAATAAGTACTACAAAATAATAAAATAAAATAAAATAGTAGGTAGTCCACAGTTGAGTTAAGATTGGAATGTCCTTTATTGAAACACACAAAAAGTGATTTTTCTTCTTTCGGCTTTTCCCGGTTAGGGGTCACCACAGTGGATCATCTGTCCGCTCATGATTGGCAGTGGAGTTTTACAGTATCGCATTTCCAGTCCAGCGCTGCACACACTCACACCTAGGGCCAATTTAGAGTGTCCAATCCACCTACTACATGTCTTTGGGATGTGGGAGGAAACCAGATCACCCGGAGGAAACCCACGCGACCAGAGGGAGGACATGCAGACTCCGCACAGAAGGCACCCCAGCCAAGAATTGAACCAGAGAACCTCTTGCTTTGAGGTGGCAATGCTAACTGCTGCACTACCGCGGCCACCCAGCCAAGTGATCCTAGTTGAGTATAATGAAAAAAGTACAATTGTGTAAAATCTTACCATAACAGTAGATGCCTTTGCCTTCACCGTTACAGTATTCCTTACAAATGGGATTCCCTGCTGTGAAGCCCACCATCCAGACAGTTTACCAAAGTCTATCATTGCTTTAAGGTAAGTCGAACGTCATCTGCGCACTCCTTGCATGGGATAGGGCATAAAGGCTATTTTCAGGCGTACCATCTGCAGGACTGATTGCCTCAGTAAGAACAGCAGTCCAAGGAAAACCAAGGAGAACCTGCACATCCAGGAAGGAAAAAAGACCAGGGGGATGGAGGGAGGGAGTGAATACTGCAGCAGTGAAGGCAAGGACATCTACCATTATGGTAAGATTTTACACAACTGTACTATGTCCTTAAATTCACTGCTGCAGTATTCCTTATAAATGGGAGAGTGCTAAAGCTCAAGAAGAAACTTGGGAGGATGATGCGGCAGAGCCCCCAAGAAGCCATGAAGAATGGCAGCAGCAAAACCAGCTCTAGCCCTGGAGATGCTATCCAATTGGTAATGTTTGGTAAACGTATGCACAGTCATCCAGATAGCATCTTCAAGAATAGAATTAGCATCTAAGCCTTTGAAAAAAGCACCAGAACAAGCCACAGCTGTAGTGGAATGAGCCTTTACAGAAGAAGGAAGGCTCTTTCCATGAAAAGTGTAACAAAAGGAGAGAGCCTCTGAAATCCAAGTGGAAATAGTTTCCTTGAACACAGCAAAACCTAAAGACCTAGGATGAAAGGAAACAAATAACTGGTCAGATTTTTTGATAGTAGTTCTATTCAAATAAAATCTGAGCTGTCTATGCACATGTAAGGCATACAGTACGCTCTCACTGTCAAATTGCGGAGAGGGGAAAAAAGTAGGCAAATTAATAGACTAAGTGACAACTCATTAACCACCTTGGGCATGAAAGAAGGATTAGTATGCAAGGACACCCTGTCCTCATGAAATATCAAAAAAGGTGGACAAGCTATAAGAGCTTGCAACTCAGACACCCATCTAGCAGAAGTAAGAGCTAACAAAAGAAATGTCTTTGAAGAACAATGTTGCAAGGAAGTGGAATCAGCAGGCTCAAAAGGAGCCCGGGTCAATTTTTCCAGAACAAAATTAAGATCCCAGGGAGGAGGAACAGGCTTCCTGGGAGGTCTAATATTAAGGACAGCTTTAAGAAACTGCTTAGCCTCAAATCTAGAAGCTAATGGGGGAGTTAAAGGCAGACAAGCAGAAAGAGCTGTTAAGTCGGCCTTAATAGAAGAATAGGCCAAACCAGCATTGAGCAACTCACACAAATAAGAGAGACCAAACGAACATCCACAGAAAGTGGGTCTAGGTCACGAGGAATACACCAAATAGAAGACCTCTGTGATAAGTAGGATTTTTGAGTAGTAGGTTTCCTGGCCTCCTGTAGGACCTGCAGCACATCCTCAGAAAAAAAGGTGTCTATGAGGAATCAAAACCCTATCACCCACAGTGTCAGTTGAAGTGTGGACAGGTGGGGATGGATGAGAGACCCTTTGTCTTGTGTGAGAAGATCCAGCCTGTTGGGTAACTTGTGATGATTGCCCCTGGCTAGATGCAGAAGTAGAGGGAACCAGTGCTGTCATGGCCAAAATGGAGTCACCAGCAAGAATTTGGGAGCATCCTGTTAAATCCTGAACAGGACTCTCAGAAGGAGAGGAAGAGGAGGGAATGCATAAAGAAATACCCTCTTTCAAGAAAAGGAGAGGGCGTCCACCTTCCATACCAGAGGACCTGGGACTCTGGCACAAAACAGAGGAAGTTGTCTGTTCAGAGGGGAGGCAAAGAGGTCTACTTGAGGAGTACTTGAGGAGTACCCTACTGCTGAACAATGTCCAGAAACACATCCCTGTGAAGCATCCATTCATGGGATTGAGTGAAGGACCTGCTCAGATTGTCTGCCACAATGTTCCAGTCTGAAGGAATGTAAACTGTCTGAAGAGTCAGCGGATATTGGATAGCCAGATCCCATACCAGAAGTCCCAGTTGGCAAAGATAGTAAGCTCTCGTACCCCCCTGTTTGTTGATATACCACATGACTGTGGTATTGTCTGTGAATACCTTGAGAGGCCCTGGAGAGAAAAGAGGATGAAAGGCTCGAAGAGCCAGCATAAGATCTCTCATCTCTTTGATGCTGATGTGCTCCTTCTACTGATGATGCAACCATACTCCCTGAACCCTCAGAGAGCCAAACAGATCCTGAGAGGGAAGAGAAGGTTGAAAAGGAAGCTCTGGATTCAGAGACAACTGCTAAATCCACCACAGAAGTTCTTTCTTGAGACACGGGAGAAGAACAGGAAAGTCTAGAGTAAGCACATGCTGAAGCCACACCGACTTCAGAAATCACTGGAACTTCCTCATGTGGAGCTTGGCCAGAGGAAGCATCAGAATAGTGGAAGCCATGAACCTCAAAGCTCTCAGAAACTCCATGGCTGTAATGGAGGCTAGGGGAAGAAGAGCTTGAAAGAATGAAATGAGAGTTAGTGCCTTTGGAGGAGGCAGAGATGCCAGGATTGGCACTGTTTGAAACCTGCAACCCAGAAAAACATGAGAAGGAGTCAGGGAAGACTTTTTTGAAGTTTATTGTGAACCACAGGCTCTGAAGAAGAGAAGTGGTAAAATGAAGATTTTGCAAAAGGACCTCTGGAGAAGATACTTGAATCAGCAGGTCATCCAAATAAGGAAAGATTTGGATCCCTTGAAGCCTGCAAAAGGCAATCACAAGAGGAAGGCATTTGGTGAGCACCCTTGGGGCAGTAGAAAGGCAAAGGGGCAAAGCACAGAACTGAAAATGTCAGGAAGCAACAGAGAAATGCAAAAATCTCCTGAAAATAGAATGCATCGGAATATGGAAATAAGTATTCTTGAGGTCCAGAGACACCAGAAAGGTGAACAAGAGAGAGAAAAAAGGGACTGAAGGGACAACATCCAAAAGGAAGGCACCTTCAGAAAGGTGTTTATATGGGAGAGGTCTAGAATAGGTGTCCAAGTACCTTCTTTTCTTGGCACTAGAAACATTCTTGAATAAAACCCTTTCCCCCTTTGGGACACAGGCAGCTCTTGAATAGTACCCTGAGACAAGAGGTCTCAAAGAACCTCTGGGAAAAAAGGGAAGTTGCTCCCGAGGAGGCCGAGGAATGCCCATAAAAGGAGGGCGGGATATCCAGACCATGAAGTACCCTTGCTAAATGATTGACAGAACCCAAGAATTCTGGGTGATTTGCAGCCAAACAGGAAGAGAAAGAGAAAGGTGAAGAGAAAGAGGAATATGGCTGGGAATGGGTGTATAGTCAGACAGCACCAGGTTTATCAGGAAATGAAGGCTTAATAATCGCTGCAGTCTGAGTGGCCTTAGCAGGAGGAGTCTGTTTACTACCCTTTCTACCTTTAGAAAGAGGGTGAGACTGCCTGTGAACAAAGGCTGGCTTAGAAGTGTAGTTTTGCTGAAATTTAGGCGCAGAAGAAACGAAGACATGCTTAAGCTCCTGTAAAGCCTTCCCTTTGTCCTGAAGAGACTTAAGTAAACCAGCAGCTGCTTTTCCAAACAAAAGAGTATTATCCAGAGGAGCATCCATCAACTTAGCCTTAATATCACTGGACAAAGGTTGAAGCAGAAGCCATGAATATCTTCTCAGAACCGAACCAGAAACAGCAGCCCTAGAAGAGGCATCTGCTGCATTATAACTACATTTGATACAAATGACGAAACTACTTGAGAGGAAGTCCCAAGCATGGAAAGAGTCAAAGATTTACCCCTCAGAGTCTGGAAGATCAGAAAGAATCTGACAAGCCTGACAAAGAAGAGCCATTACATACCTAGAGATATGGGTCTGATAATTTATAGCCCTAAAAGCTAGGGTAACCGAAGTATAAACCTTCTTGCCCAGCCTATCCATGGTCCTACTGTCCTTGTCAGAAGACAGTAACTTGGACGAAGGAAGCAACTGAGAGGGATTATCAGAGGCTGCAGACAGCAGAGAGGGGCCAGCAGCAGGACATTTAAACAAAAATGAACAATCCTCAGGCACCCTATAAAACCTGTCAGACTTCCTGGGAGCAGGGGCAGAAAATCCCCAGCTTTAGAGGCAGTGGAAAAACAATCCATTAAAGCAGACGACAGAAGGAACAGCCGCAGGTTTAGGAGATTCCATCTGCAGTAACTCATAGTACATGTTATGGCTATCTGAAACCTGGGCACAATCCCAATTAAAAAAATTCCATCATCTTAGTGATTGTGTCCCCAAAGGAAATTTGCTCAGAAGGATTATCTAGAGTATGAGAATCCTCCTCCTCAGACTTGTAGTCAAAAAGAGAAGGAATCTGGGTAGAATAAGCAAAGGAGTCATCATCAGAATCCACCTCAGGAGAAGGCAGTCCTCTGGGCCTTTTAGGAGAAGAGGAGGACCAAGGAGGAGCCAGAACTGAAACTCCTTGAGGAGGCCTTAGCGACAGTAAAGCATTAAATAACCCCTGAGAAAAGGCCTGACACTCACTTTGTGGATCCTTAGGAGTAGAAGAAAAGTAATTAGTTTTCTGTTTCTTTTTTAAAGAGACATCCATCTTAGTAACCTGAGAAGGCCCAGACTCAGGACGGCATTCTATAGCTGAAACAGGAACTTCTTCCCTAAAGAAAACTGTAGAACCCTCTAGGCTCCTCAGAAACAGTCAACCATGGTTCACTCTGAGCACCCGAAATGGACGACTGCAAAGCCTCATCAGATGTGCTGCCTGCCAGATCCTCACCAGCTTCCAACCCAGATGCAGTAGAAGAATCTGACAAAACAACCAGGTGAGCCTCCAGGTTCATAATAACCTCAGGAGAAACCCCTGGCAGAGGCTGGACAATGGAATAGTCTAGTCTTACATTATGCACCTTCTTCTTCCCCCCTGATGGATGACCCTCAGGGCAGGAAGTTCCATCCATAGTATCTACAGCCCGAAACTTAAGACGCTGGTGCTCAGGATACAAGGAAAGGGAAGAAAGCCTACTATGAAGAGTTTTGGGGACAGACACCTGACAAATTGAGCAAGACTATGGTTGTGAGCAGCACCTAGGCTAAAAAGACACATCGTGGCGGTCTTTATGGGGAATCAGTCTTCCACACAGGCATTTACCCTTCCTGGATGACATTAACCCCAAACAGCACAAAAAACAAAAAAATTAACCAAAAACCCAACTGGGTACTTATTTGAATTTGTGAGGGCTCCAGCAAACAAGAGTAAGCACAGGAAAGCCAACAAACAGAAAAACGAGTAAAAAAGGATGGAGGTAACAGACCGACAGTTAAAACAAGGTTCAGATTGGTGGCAAAAAGGTTCTGAGGATGGTATGCCTAAATGTCACCTTTATGCCCTAACCCACACAAAGAGTGTGCAGGTGATGTTCAGCGGTACCTTAAAGCAACGGTAGACTTTGGTAAACTGACCGGACGGTGGCCTTCACGGCAGGGAATCCCATTTGTAAGGAATACTGTAGCAGTGAATTTAAGAACATCATTAAAAACATTCATTATTTATATATAATCAGGTTATTTGTAGCAAGGGAGTAGTTACAGAGTGTGGTTCTGTTAAGAGCAATAAAAGCATTTAACTCATTCCTTTAACCAAGTCCCCCTTCCCTCTTAACACCATAGCGTCAATGAGACTGTGCTACCTTAGAACTGGAACTAAAAAGCTAGAGACAAGTTAAATATATAATATAAGAACAGCTTATTAAGGCTAACCTACTAATGCAAACATTATTAATTAAGAAACTAACTCACTAACAAAATTACTAATTAACTAACAAAAAGATCTACCACTAGACAACTTTCAGAATAAATATTAGTATCTTAGAAACTGAAACTCTTTTAACAAAGATTACTTTCATTCCAGATAAATACTTCATCAGTTTTGTGTGTAAAAAGCATACCATAATATTAATGAGTATGTGTATAAATCTACAAGTGAACACCTAATTATGCTGAAAACCATATCTATAATTGCTAAGATGAAAATATGTTAAAAATAAAGTATTAAGACCCTGGGGATCTGTTCAGGTGTGGCATCTAACTAAGAAAACACTTAGCTTAAATTAATGAATGTATCAGAAAACAACACCAGTGTCAGTTATTTTCGATATAAAATATTTACAATGTTTGATAGTTGTTTATAATAATATTAGCATGTATAATATTAGCATGTAATGTCAGCATTAATCAGTCCCATATCAGACCTTTAATAGTCTTTTAAATAGTGGGACAGTTCTCTCAGTTCTAGTATTCTTTTTATGGAGCATTAATAATTAAGCCCCAGTTTTCTAAAAGAGTTCAGTTTCAGCTGCCACAGTAGTTCACCTTTTTCTATAAGATTAGAGATGTCTCCTTCCAGTTCCAAAAAGTCCACATGATCAATAATTTGAAATTTAAAGCCAGTGTGTTTTTCTGAAGCTGCAGGTGCTGAGCCAATGCCTTATTTTTGCATTTAGCTCTAATTTTGGAAAGATGGCCAGAAATCCTTCTTTTACATCTGTTGAGGGTTTTCCCCACATAAAATGCCTGCATTGAGTCAGAGTCACCTCCTGCGTTGGTTTTAATCAGTTTCTGTAAATAAGGGCAGAAAAACATGTCTCCCTCCTGTATGTGCTGACAAAAAAACACGGTTGGCTTTACACTTATTGGTGCATGTATCCAGTGGTCTGGGGCTACCTTCAAACCAACTCCTCGTGTTTCTGGCTTTCCTATACACAAAGGAATGAGCTTCTCCAAGGATGTCCATTAGATACGAGCTTTCAGTAATTATGGCCCAGTTCTCTCTAACAATATTAATGATGCTGTAATAGTCAACAGTAAAAGTCAAGATACAACTGTCTTTAGATTTGTTGCCCATAGATTTCTTTAAAACCCTCCTATAAGAACTGTTAAGTACTGGTGAATTTGTACTCTTTAGTTCAATTATAGGTTCCAGAATGCTTCTTAACATATTGCTTTTGTATCACCAAAAAATAATTTTCAAGATCATTCAGGTTCTTAAGGAAGGGTTCCATTTTTGTGGTGATCCTGACAAACCTGTAGCCCTGGGACTTAACAATATTATATTTTGTCCTGGTGTGATGGACACTCTTATTATCTAGCAGGAGGTCTACTCTAGTAGGTTTTCTGTAAAGATCTGTTTTCGTTATACCTTGGTCCAAGTCTTTAGTAATCTGCATATCTAAGACGACCAAGGTGCGGCTGTGCGAAGAGGTGAAATGCAGGAAGTTGGTGGTTTTATTCAGATAGTTGATAAAATCATTGAATTTAGCACTGTCTCCTTTCCACACAATAAAGATGGCATCAATAAAGCATAGATACACTGTGATATATTTAATGTATTCTCTGTTGTTAAAAACATAATTATTCTCCAACTTGCGTAGAGCTATGTTGGCTAGGCTAGGTACCATAGGTGTCCCCATGGCTACCAGTGTTTTGTTTATAGTAATTCCCATTAAACATAAACAATTGTAGCTAAGCACCATATCTAAAAGTTTATCTGTTCTTTCATGTTGTGCTGGTGTGCCCTTGTTGTTTTTCCTGTATGAATCAATTACTGTTTCAATACAATAATTATGTGGAAGTACAGTACATAATGATTCAACATCTATTGTTAATAAAATGCTAACAGCATCAATTGTAACACTTGTTATTTTCCTTTAAAAATCATTAGAGTATTTTATGTGTGAAATGTTCTTCTCAGCCAGAGGTTGTAACAAAAAAATCCAGGTAGATGGCAGCAGCTTTGGTCAGGGACCATTATTCATTTAAGCCAAATGCTTTCTTAGTTAGATGCCACACTTGAACAGATGCCCAGGGCCGTAATGCTTTATTTTGAATGTATTTCCACCTTAGCAATTATAGTGGTGGTAGATCATTTTGTTATTTAATTAGTTAGTCATTATTTTTAGTGAATTGGTTTCTTAATTAATAAAGTTTGGGTTAGTAGGTTAGCCTTAATAATCTGTTCTTATATTTTATATTTTAATTTTTCTCTAGCTTTGTAGTTTCAGTTTTAAGGTAGCACAGTCTCAGTTTACACTATGGTGTTAAAGGGGAAGGGGGACTTGGTTAAAGGAATGAGTTCCTGGATCCTGGATTCACACCCGTGCATTCAGCACATTGGGCAACAAGCACCCTTCAGCACTCATTCTTTCCATAGCAGGTACAGGTTTTATGGGATCGGGTTGCTAACAAAATGCCCAACCCTCCTCAGAGTGTGCACCACACACTCATACATGCTCACTCAAACCTAGGGCCAATTTAGAGTGTCCAATCCACCTACTGCATGTTTTTGGAATGTGGGAGGAAACCAGAGTACCCGGAGGAAACCCACATGAATGCCGGGAGGACATGCAGACTCCACACAGAATTGTAGATCGGAGTGCAAGTGATGTGCGCTGTATCTTTAAGAAGTGTGTCAAGGCTTTACATGCACATATAAATCCCAGACATGTGCACTCCATGGGGCCATTTTATAAGCTCAGTCTCAGTGATATCATGCATGAACGCAGTTGTTAGTTTGTATACAAGCTAAAGTCAGTAACCTTAAGTTACTATGTGTTTGTATAAAATAAAGCTGCTTAAACAAAACCCATGAGGGCTCTTCTGCTGTATCCAAAATGGGGGAGTGACATGGTGTCAGAACCGGGATGGAAGAGAATAAGATCTGGAGCCATGAGGTGCAAAGATGACAGTGAAAATAAAACTTGAGAGAAAAGAGCACAAACAGAGCCAGAAAAGAATCAAAGGTAATGAATTCTACGGACCCTGGTAATTACCGCCCCATAAGCTTAACAAGTCTAGTCTGCAAGCTATGGAGAGGATCATAATGGAGCTCATAAACAAAGATATAGGGGACTTGCAGACATTGGACCCGACCCAGTTTGGCTTCATCAAGGGCAGATCATGCCTTTTGAACTTGGTCGACTTCTTCGAAACAGTCACCAAGGCCATTGATGAGGGAAAGGCAGTCCATACAGCCTACCTTGACCTTGCAAAGGCCTTCGACACAATACCCCACTCGGGTATTGTAGAAAACTTACCAGCTTAAATGTAAACCCATATGTCACAAGATGGGTTGCAAACTGGCTTAAGGACAGAACCCACAGGGTTAGAGTTGCTGGCGCTATGTCAGACTCCAAGCCGGTCACAAGTGGTGTCCCACAAGGCTCGGTCCTTGGCCCCCTATTGTTCGGCATCTACTTCTCAGAAGTACAGGCCAACATGGGAGGACTTTGGCTGACAAAGTTTGCAGACGACTGCAAACTGGGCGCCATAGTGGAAAGTGCATCGGACACGGATATCCTTCAGAAGGGACTCACGGAAACAGATAGCTGGTGCCAGAGCCATGGCCAGAAGTTAAACGCCAAAAAATGTATAGTCATACCCTTCGGGAAAAACAAGGTAACCCCAAGCTACCATATAGGTGGCAATCCACTAAGCACAGAAGAGGTTATCAGGGACCTGGGTACCCAGGTTGACAGTGGCCTTTCTTTTGACACTCACGTTGCTAAAGTGGTTAGAAAGACCTTCTACATTGCCCACCTGATCATGAAGGGATTCACATCCAGATCTAGTGAGGTCATTGTTCCCTGTACTCTTCACTTATCAGACCAATGATCGAGTACAATGCCCCATTCGGGATGTATCTCACCCGACATCTGCAGCAATTGGAGAGACCCCAAAAGTTCCTCAACAAAAGGATAAAGGGACTCCAAAATCTGTCATATGCTGCCAGATTGAAGAAACTCCAGCTCTATTCAGTTGCATACCGTCTGCTCAGAGGTGACATGTGCCTGACATACAAGGCCATGTCCAACCCGGAATTAATGGACATGCTCCACCTCAAAAAATCCAAATCCACCAAAACCACTAGAGCAAGCGACTTAAACCTTAGCACGGATATAAATAGGACGTGCTGGAGGGATAGATTTATCACTCAGAGACTCCCTATGCTGTGGAATAAAATCCCGATCCATGTGAGGCAGAGCACCTCGCTGGCTCTGTTCAAGAGAAATCTTGACCTGTGGATGGGAGATCATAGGTTTATCCCGGGAATCATCTCTGTGTCACTGCTGGACAGAGGCACAACAAACTAATGGGCACAGTATTTTTTCATATAAGGGGTGGCGTAAGCCACAAAAATTTGGGCTAGGCTTATAAATGCCTTAGGGCAGATAGCCTAGTATAAACCTATGAACCTATGAACCTATAATAGTAACGCAAATTGTTTACTTGATAGAAAAGACAAAAAGGGGCATTACAATGGCACAAACCACACTATTCAGCAAGCAGAAAGCACAAAAAAATTGTTAACTAAAAAGAAATGTTTAAAGTAGACGTATTTGATGGAGTAATTAACAGTAAAGCTAAACGAGCATGTTTAAAGATAAAATGAGCATGTATAAAGCAAAAAGAGTGTGTTTCAAGCAAAACTGTGCATGTTTAGAGTAAAACAAGTGTGAGAAAAGTACATTAGGCATGAAAAGGGCTTAAACAAGCAAAACGAATATAATAACGGGAAAAAGGGCATATTAAGCAGAAATAAGACAAGGTGACTGCATGTGTTTTGACAAAGTGGTATGTTTTGGCATAACTATGACTTTGTATTGTATCAAGGGCATAACTAAAGTTATTTGAAGTATGTAAAAGTGCTTACAGTGTGTGCTTATTACTGTGCATGTATTTGAAAGGTTTATTGTGTGAAAATTGCAACTATTTTGTGAAATACAGTCAAAGTGTAGCCATTTCGAAAAGTTTCTTGTGCTGGGTGTGTCTGTTCGCAAACTGCCACCATTACAGAATGTGTCTTGCACTGTGGAGAATTACCTAGCAAGATACTGCCATTTTGGGGACATACTACAGGATATGTACCCAAAAAGTGGCGTACAGCAACACTGGTCCCTCTCCACAGAGATGGTGCCTCAACGGATCCTGGAAACTATCGCCCCATAAGCCTGACTAGCTTGGTCTGCAAAGCTATGGAAAGGATCATCATGGACCTCATACATAAAGATATTGGGGACCTACAGACACTGGATCCTACCCAGTTTGGCTTTGTTAAGGGCAGATCCTGCCTCTTAAACCTGGTCAATTTCTTTGAAACAGTCACCAAGGCCATTGACGAGGGGAAGGTGGTCCACACAGCCTACCTGGACCTCGCAAAAGCCTTCGATACAATACCCCACTTGGGCATTATAGATAAGCTCACCAGCTTAAATATAAACCCCTGTATCACTAGATGGATTGCAAACTGGCTCAAGGACAGAACCCACATGGTTAGAATTGCTGGAGCCATGTCAGACTCCAAACCAGTTACAAGTGGCATCCCACAAGGCTCAGTCCTGGGACCTCTCTTGTTCGGTATATATTTCTCAGAGGTGCAGGCCAACATGGAAAGACTGTGGCTGACCAAGTTCGCAGATGTCTGCAAACTGGGCACCATAATCGACTCTCCAGCCGACACAAGCATCATACAAAAGGGCCTCATAGAAACAGACAACTGGTGCCAGAGCCATGGCCTCAAGCTAAACGCCAAAAAGTGTATAGTCATCCCCTTCAGCAAAAACAAAGTGCCCACAAATTACCACATAGATGGTAATCCATTAAGTATGGAAGAAGTAATTAGGGACCTGGGGACCCAAGTTGATAGCAATCTCTCATTCGACAACCACATGGCCAAAGTGGTTAGAAAAACATTTTATATAGCCCACCTAATCATGAAGGGATTCACATCTAGATCAGGGGAGGTCATCGTGCCTCTTTACTTATCCCTCATCAGGCCCATAATTGAGTACAATGCCCCTTTTGGGATGTACCTTACCAGACACCTGCAGCAACTGGAAAGACCCCAAAAGTACCTCACCAAGAGGATCAAAGGGCTCAAACAGATGCCATATGCTGCCCGGTTAAAGAAACTCCAGCTCTACTCAGTGGCATACCGCCTGCTCAGAGGCGATCAGTGCCTGACGTATAAAGCCATATCCAACCTGGAATTAATGGACATGCTGCACCTCAGAAAATCCAAATCCCATTGAGCTACGCGCTCGAGAGACTTGAACCTCAGCACTGAAATAAATAGGACATGCTGGAGAGACAGATTCATAACCCAGAGGCTCCCTTCACTCTGGAATAAAATCCCAGTCCAGGTTAGGCAGAGTCCCTCATTGACTCTCTTCAAGAGGAATCTTGATGAGTGGATGGGAGATCATAGATTTACTCTGGGTATCACTTCTGTGTCACCGTTAGACAGAGGCACAGTATACTAACCTCGAAAAAGGGCATAGCAAAATTCATTTTAAAATGGGTGGCGAAAGCCAAACACACTCTGGCTAGGCTTGTAAATGCCCTAGGGAAGATAGCCTAGTATGAACCTATGAACCTATGAACCTATTTGAATGTGCTGTATGCAGTTATTCGAAAAATGCAATTACTTCGAAAAGTTACTGAGTTTAAAGCAAGAGATGTCCGATTTATTCACATTGTGCAGTTATTCGATATGTTTCTTACACTGATAAGAAGCAATTTCTTATGACGGCATTACAAGAGTATTACAGAGCCCAAGAATTATTCAGTCATATCGTAGAATTGCTTGAGATGTCTCTTAAAATGATGCTAAATTACTTTGACAAAATAATGATAAATGACTTTAGCATTTAGTCTTTCAAAAGATATTACAAGAGTATTAAGTGCCTGAGAAGTTTATTTCGCAAATTCCAGTTATTCAGTGATATGACAAGAAGGTCTAGTAGCATTATTTCAAAAAGTCCAAAGAGGTAAAAATTCAGAAGCACAAAGGCATTGGACAAAGTTACAAATACTGGCATAAGTTTCTGGCATATGTGCATGTGGGTATGTTTGTGCTTATTTGCAAAACCCTTCACTGGTATGTGTTAATATGGCAGACGGATTTTGAAAGCTCCTACCATTTGTATTTGATAAGAATATTGCAGAAGATTGGAGAATATTTGAGCAAGAGTACAATATTTTATACAAGCAGCTTATGCAGCTAAAGACGCATGCACCAGGGTATTCATTTTGCTAAAGCTGGCTGGGGCAGAAACCATAGAAAGAGAGTGTTAATTTGTGTACACCCCTGCAGTATATGAGGGAGAAGGGTAAAACTGTCATATCGTTGTGCAAGCTGAATCAAAGGAAGACCCCAGATGTCAGAAGCGCAAGTTCAGAGAAATGTGTAACCCCCCAGACAAATATTACACTAGAGAGGCGTTTGTTTTACAAGAGAGATCAGAAACTAGGGGAAACATTTGCAGCATATATAACTGCCCTGAGGAATAAAGATAAGACGTGTCAGTTTGGTGACTTAAAAGATGAGCTGATAAAGGACAGGCTTGTGAGTGGTATTGTCAGTGCTGCCATGAGAAAGATTTTACTTCATGACAGTGATTTAACATTGAGCAAAGACAATTTATGAGGTGACAGAAAAACACAAATATACTTACGAGTGGAAAGAGCATGGTTTTGGTAGGCTGTAGACAAATGTAGACAGCATAAAACATGTGGCAAACAAAAGGAGGCCCAAGCACATGGCAACTACAATGTTTTCATGGAGGACGTGCAGCTTTCCAGCAAATTTTAAAAAGGGAGCAAGTTCCAGCTCAGTGCAATACAAGCATGAATCAAGAAAACCCAATTCTAACTTTATTGTTAAAGAGAGAAGCAGCAATGTCACAAGTGTAAAAAAATTGAACCACTTCCAAACGTTTTGCAAATCGAGTAAGCCTCACACAGTTGTTAAGAAAGGTCAAACAAAAAAGCAAGTTGATCAAGTAGAGTCAAAACAGTCAGCTTTCATGTGGATGGTGTATCTGTGCTTGATGAAAGAGTTGATGCAGTGAATTTATTAGCAAGGGGTGGAGTATTTTGTACTGTCTGGATTGATGGAAAATCCACAGAACTCAGACACTGGTTCAAAGTGTAATGTTCTATCAGCAGACACATTTGGTAAAGTGAGAACCAAGGAACAATTCAGTGTAGCCAGTAGTGCGAGACATGTTGGTTATGGAGGTGAAGAGATTCATACTGAAGGTTCAGTGATGCTGTCATGGTACTTGGCCAAGAACTGTTACAAATTATTATTCTACACAGAAGGCCAGTGCAGTCTTTCCTGGGTCTCAAAGATAGTCTGAGAATTAATCTGGTTTCTTTTGTTAAAGAAGTTCATCATGTAAATGCATTTCCAAGTTTTAATTTTTCAGAAGCCGTTTTCTCAGAATATGCTGATGTTTTTGATGAGAAGTTAGGCAAACATCTAGTTGTGTATCCCATGAAGTTAGACCCAGAGGTCACTCCAGTAGTCAGGCCAGCAAGAAGAGTACTGATAGCTATGCAGGATAAAGTTAAAGCTTAGTTGGATAAAATGGTGCAGCAAGGTGTGATTTGTCCAGTCACAGAAGCAACTGAATGGGTATCGTCCATGGCAGCCACTCACAAAAAAGGCTCAGATGAAATAAGAATATGTATTGACCCAAAAGATCTGAACAAAGTATTGAAGAGACCGTATCATCCGATGCGCACAGTCAAAGAAGTTACAGTTCTAATACCAAATGCCACTGTTTTCTCTGTCTTGGATGCAAATAGTTCATTTTGGCAAATGATGCTTGATCGCAAATCTTTATTTCTAACTACTTTTAGTACTTCGTTTGGCAGATACAGATTCCTAAGGATGCCATTTGGAATAAATTTTGAAAGTGAAGTCTTTCAGCGTGCAGTGGAGCACATTTTTTCAGGTTATGCTTGTGCCATAATAGTAGATGATTTATTGGTTAGAGGCAGTGGTGAAGCAGAGCATGACAGAAACGTAAAGAAAGTTCTAGATAGAGCACATGAGATAAACCTGAAGCGCAAGCCTCTGAAGTGTAAATTCAAACTTCCAGAAGTTACCTATCATTAGTTCACAAGCACAGGTTTGAGACCAGACCCGACCAAGCAAATTGCTATTCTTAAAATGTCATTACCAGATAATGTACAAACTCTACAATGTTTACTATGCATGGTCAACTATTTAGGCAAGTTTGTACCAGACTTCAATGAGTTGACAGTACCTTTAAGAGAGCTAACATGCAAAAATGTTGCATGGTTATGGTTGGAACAGCGCCAGAAGGCATTCAATGACCTTAAGCAGAAAATTGCCACCCCACCTAAATTAAGATGCTATGACATGAACAAACCAGTTACTCTTTCTTGTGATGCTTCAAACTTTGGTCTAGGCACAGTCATACTTCAAGAGGGAAGACCAGAAGCCTATGCATCTAGAACACTTACCCAAACTAAGATGCAGTATGCGCAGATTGAGAAAGAACTTTTCACAATAGTATTTGCATGTTCAAAGTTTCATGATTATATTTATGGTTGAAGCTATTCAGATTGAAACTGACCACAACCTCTAGTTAGTATTCTGAAGAAGCCTATGCATTCCTCACCAGTGAGATTACAGAGAATGATGCTCATATTGCAAAAGTACAATTTCAAAATGGTCTACACAAAAGGCAAATTGCTTTATCTAGCTTATACCTTATCCAGATCACCCATAAATACCACAGAACAGCTTGATGTAGAGAATTTTGACTTTGATGTGATGAAAGTGCATAATTTTTCCACCACTACACTTGAGCTAAGAGAATGGACTCAGACCGATCCAATTTTACAGAAGCTCAATCAATACATTCATGTTGGATGGCTGTCAGATCATTCTAGTATACCACCTGAAGTAAAAAAACTACTTTCCTTATGGAGATGAATTGTTGATGGAAGATGGCATTATTTTCAAAGGTCTTAAAATTGTTTTTCCTATTTCCTTACAACAAGTGTATATCCAAATTTTGTATCATAGTCACCTGGGATCCACATCCACTAAGAGACCAGCCAGAGAGTTAGTGTTCTGGCCTTCCTTACCAAAAGACATTGATGAAGTACTTTCTTCTTGTTCAGTATGCAATAGTACTAGACTGCATTTGCAAAGAGAACCACTTCAGCTAAGTGCAGTTCCTGAGCTACCTTGGTCAATCATTGCAATTGATATCTTTGAGTGGAACATTTAACACTATTTGGTTTTGGTAGACTCTTATTCAAATTGGTTTGAGATTGATCTACTAAATAATCTGACTTCCACTGCTGTTATTACTAAGTTGAAATGCCATTTCTCAGTTCATGGTAGTCCACACAAAGTTCTTTCTGAAAATGGTACTCAATTTACTAGCCAGTTGTTTCAGAAATTTGCAAAAGAATGGGACTTTGTACATGTCACTAGTAGTCCTGACCATCCTCAGTCCAATGGTATAGCTGAATGTGTAGTACAAAGTGCAATTACCTGAAAGGTCAAAGCATGACAATACTGATGTTTTCTTGAATTTACTTATTCCCAGAAACGTACCCCGTGACAGTATTCTTGGCTCACCTGCTCAACGATTACTTTCCAGGCAAACTAGAACTATGCTACCCATTAATTCCTAAACTTAAGAACAATAAAACTATCAAGGCTCAGTTTAAGAAGCATAATATAAAAAAATCTAGTTACAATCAATTGAGCATATTACTTCATCCTTTGAGGGAAGGAGAGACGGTAAGAATCCAGACAATTAAAGGTTTTGTTCGAATAGGACACGTTACAGGCATCTGTACCAAACCAAGATCTTACCTGTTAGACTCCAAAGGTGTGGAATATAGGAGGAATTGTCAACATCTTCTTCCTATACCAGAATCACCATCACCATCGCAGCATTGTTTTTGTGATGCACTTCAAATCTAAGAGTGAATCAGACACTGTTTCCATGCCAGAACATGTTCAAAATTCTGACTCCATTTCAGAAAGTGATCAGAATATTCCACAGGGCAAGCATTCTACAAACACAGTTCCCATTGCTAAATCTCATTCATCATTTTATATCATGCTATATGGACGAGTATCAAAGCCTAGTGTGAAATAAGCAGCAACGTAGACCTGATGAGACTTGATTGTTTATATATCTGTGTATTTAGCATTGTATAATGCATCACAAATAATTACCTGTGATTTCTGCATGCCAGTAACATATCGCTTCATATGATCTAATTCTCAAAGAGGGAGGATGTAGATTGGAGTGCAAGTGATGTGCACTGTATCTTTAAAAAGTGTATCAAGGCTTTATGTGCACATATAAAATCCCAGACACTTGCACTCCATGGGACCATTTTGTAAGATCAGTCACAGTGATTGCATGCATGAATGCAGTTGTTACTTTGCATATAAGTTAAAGTCAGTAACCTTAAGTAACAATGTATAAAATAAAACTGCTTGAACAGAACCCATGAAGACTCTTCTATTGCAGTGGTTCTCAACCTCTGTGAGGCTGGGGCCCGGTAAATTCTTTTTTTATAAGACGAGGGCCCGGTCCCAACAAATGTACTCATAAATACCTTTCCAAAGCAGGATGATGTCAGATTGTCAGCAAAACACATCACATATACATGCCAAATATTTATATATGCAAAGTATCTAATTTAATAAAGATAAATGTATGAATCTCTCAATGCTAAACACTAGTTCCAACAGTAACTATTCTGAATGTAAAAATTCAGCACTTTAACACTTACAAATGAAGAGGTTGCTGCTAGCAAACAACGTTATTTGTACATGAAACAATGAAATATAAAGTGCCTGTTGCCCTTGAAGAGTAAATTGCTTATGTTACATTAAAAAATAAGCCGGTAATATTGTAATGGGGGATGGATGGCAAGCTGATAACAGGTTCATAGTTACTAGGTAACTCCTCTAAAGGAGGGCATACTTAGGACTGCAGCATCCACCAACCACCCCCTTTAAAGTACAACATAGTACAGTAGCAGCAATCCATCTACTTACTGTGGGAGTAGAACACACAGCCTTCTGCATCAAAAACAAGTATACTATATGTTGTGCTACTAACAATGTTTTTAAATACTTTAGCACAGTAGTGGTATCATTTGCTAAACAACTGTTGCACATTGCAAACAGATTGGCATAAGCGGCACTAAACTTTTCCCCTGAAGCTCTCATCTCCTTATAAAATGTACTTGACACGCCACTATATCTCTCAACTTTGCAACACAAGAAACCTGGAAAAAGCCAAAATTTATTGGGTGGGGGTCAAAGGCCCAAAACCAGGGATGCATTCTAAACATTGTTTGCATAATCTTAGAAAGTTGCTTGAATAAAATGTTTTGTGTTACCATGCGTTTCCTGAAAGAGAGGAAGACTGAAACTTAAATGACTCATTATTTAGTGAATGCAGTCCTCACTGATTTACCAGAAAACCACAAATTTTAAGAGGAACAGACCAAAAGTATGAACCAAAAATTAGCTATGGACCCAACTCCTTAAGTGGTAGTAGGGGTAGAGAACTCAGGGTCTTGTTGCTTGTACTGTAAGGTATAGGGTTTGAGCCTGAGTAACACTAACCACTAACTGGGGCATTTTACACACACACACACACACACACACACACACACACACACACACACACACCCTTGTGTCTTGCAGTGAACTGAACAGAACACTAACCTACTGATTCAGATAAACAGGCATACACATTCATCAATGAAATCCACTTAATTATATAGGCAGAGGCAGCACAGCAATAAACAGGTTTCTGTGACCATTAAATTTTGTGCACGGGTGAAGGAAGAATGTCTGTATAATGCACAGACGTAACAGAATGCCCTCGGCAAAAGATGCCGCCCCTCTTGTCCCTCCAGCTACTCCACTGTCACTCACACATCTCTCTTCCGCTCTCTCTCTCATGCACCCACTCTCTCATTCATACATGCATTCACTCACACTCCCTTCCAATACACGAGCACACATACAATTTTGAAGATGCAGTGATTCCATAGATCAGTGTTTTTCAACCGCTTGTGGCCCGGTATAATTGATGCCAGGGCCCGGTACTGAGCCATGACCCAGTGGTTGAAACACACTGTTCTACTGTATCCAGAATGGGAGAGTGACAGAACTGAACCAGGGAACTCCTTGCTGGGAGAAGACTGCTAACTGCTACACAACTATGCTGTCCAAAGGAATGAGTTAATTACTTTTATTGCTCTTAACAGAACCACCCTCTGTAACTACTCCAAATAACCTGATTATGTATAAATAATGAATGTCTTTAATGTTTTTCTTTATACTCAGCTAGGATCACTTGTTTGTGTGTTTCAGTAAAGGATATTCCATTCTTAACTCAACTGTGCTCTACCTATTATTTCTGTTTTATTTTATTTTTATTATTTTGTAGTACATCTTTAAAAGTTTGATTTTTATTACTGAACTAGGCTTATAACATATTTCAAGGATTGAACTTTACACCTTCCACACACAAAGTTACTGCTTGGTTTGTTTTTGATCCAGTATAGTTTGTATATTGGCTTTTCTGAGATTTCATGGGATACCACAGATTTTTCTTTTTATAGAACTTTATAGACCCATATACTGGGACTGCTCCACTCACTTTGGGATTCTTCAGTGACACCAAGTGTAAGTTGATGTATTTATGTATAGATTCCTCAAATGCTTGGTGTTAGGATTCTGGCACCTTGTATCTTTTCAGATGTACTAATAAAGTAACACTAGAGCCAGAGTCCTAGAAACTTCCCAAACAAGATATACATTATAAAAAATGATGTTTATTTAGAGATTTCATCCTCATCCTTTTATCCCTGGAGAGGTGGAGTTATGCTTTAGAGAGGAGAGGAATGAAGGTCAGCGGGATTAAGACAGAATGTGTGTGTGTGAATGAGAGGGATGATAGAGGAATGGTGAGGATGCAGGGAGTAGAGCTGGCGAAGGTGGATGAGTTTAAGTACTTGGGATGAACAGTTCAGAGTAATGGTGAGTGTGGAAGAGAGGTGAAGAAGAAAGTACAGGCAGGGTGGAATGGGTGGAGAAGTGTGTCAGGAGTGATTTGTGACAAACAGGTACCAGTAAGAGTGAAAGGGAAGGTCTACAAGAGGGTAGTGAAACCAGCTATGTTGTATGGATTGGAGACAGTGGCATTGACAAAAAGGCAAGAGTCAGAGCTGGAAGTGGCTGAGTTAAAGATGTTAAGATTTGCACTGGGTGTGACAAGGATGGACAGGATTAAGAATCTGTATATTAGAGGGGCAGCTCAAGTTGGATGCTTTGGAGACGAAGTCAGAGAGGCGAGATTGCATTGTTTTGGACATGTGCTGAGGAGGTTTGATGGGTATATTGGGAAAAGGATGTTAAGGATGAAGCTGCCGGGTAAGAGGAAAAGAGGAAGGCCTAAGATAAGGTTTATGGACGTGGTGAGAGAGGACATGCAGGTGGTTGGTGTGACAGAGCAATATGCAGAGGACAGGAAGAAATGGAAACAGATGATTCACTGTGGTGACCCCTAATGGGAACAGTCGAAAGAGAAGATCCTCACACAAGCAAGACTTCATCAGAAATCTTTTCAAATGTATATTTTTCCAGGCATGGTTTATATACTGTGTTGAATTAAACTGATTCTACTAGACAGCTCTGAGAATATGTCTGCATTCCTGATAAATTCTTTGATTTCTTGTTTTTGAGACATGAGTAATGTCTCCCTGGTTTTGACCTTAGGACAGACTCTGTGTGTCTGTGTGTGTGGAGGTGGATCTAAGCTTCTGCTGCAAACATTTACTGCAGAAACTCCAGTTGTTCTCCAAGGTTTCATAACATGTATCTCAATTAACTGTACCAGTTTCCTTTTCCCAATTGATTCACCTTATCTTTCACTTCACTTACTTTTTCTACAACGTCAAAAGATCCTTGTCACTTTGCAGGGCATTTATTTGAATTTTCAGAAGCAAGCATTTTCTCTTGTGCTATCAAATTTCTCATGCTCTGTATTCTGTTATAACAGGCATTATAGTTCTTTTTTCTCATTTTTTTTCTATGGTCTATCATCTTGCCGGATATGTCCCCTATCTTCTTCCATTCAACCCATTTGTTAAAGCACAGTGATGGACGGGTGTTCCCAGGCTAGTAGAGAGCCCTATTTCTCACTCATTCCTGCCTGAGTATTCTTATCAGCCTCTGCTGCGTGGCAAGAGTCAGGTGGTAGGGAGCAAGCCAGCAATCAAGGTCCTGCGGATAGCCTACCTTTGAGCTGCATAGTGTAAATGCTTAGGAAACTCAATAGGTTAATACCTAAGGCTCCCCAAAGTGACATCTCTGTGGAGAGCCAGAACTACCTCCCTTTCCACAGGATGGACAAGCTGGCAAATGCTGCTCACTCCCATTCCCCTTTGCAAGTCCCATCAGGCACACAAGCTACTATATGGACTCTGGACATCTGCAGCATAATCAGGGCTTTATCCCTCTATACCATAGAAATGGCGGAGGCATTATAGTTCTTAGCCAATCCTGCAGGTCAAATAATGCTTCATCACTCTCTTAAAAAGTGTTTTCCACCTCCCTAGCTTCATTTGCTTTATATAACAAGCCTTGAGAATGTATGTCATACAGCAGTTCAGGTGTTGTGAATGCAGTTGAGGCTTGGAGTAGTTCTTTAAAATGGGAGAAAGACTTGGCCAATTATTACATCATTTGTTATGATAGGTAGTAGATAAGCTGCAGAGTGTAACACATTACCTAGAATATTTTTTTTTTTATTTCTGCTTACATTATGGTATATTCCCTCTTGTCTCCCTGCACACACATTACTTCAAATTTCTGCTTGCTAGTTGTTTTATATTTATAAACGTGATTTTCCAACAATCCCTGCATGTCTATTTCCTCTTCCACACTATTAGATTTGACAGTTTTATTAACACCACAGTGACAAACAAAGGGGCTAGTATATAAAAGTTCAACATTATTGTAGTTCATAGGTGCACATTCCATAGACATGCTTATGGATACAATTTGTTGGCTAGAGTTTATTCTGTTTTGCAGTCATGGCATTAGTGTTATTAACTGTACAGTAATTGGCAATATGCCTTTTTGAAGAACATTTAAAGTAAATTATCCCATATGGTGACAGTGTTTCTTATTCACAGGCAAAACAACATACTTATGGGAAGAACAACATACTTATGGCAGGGGTTGTTACTAACCCTTGTTGCATGCAACTGCAACATAAGGTTTGCAAGTTCAGTTTACAGTATAAGCTCTACTAAAACTAGTAGATTTTCAGAAGACTTAGGGTCACTGTGGAATACCCACTCTCTTAAATTATCAGAGTGCTCTTTTGAACTTGTTTACAGACAAAATTTCTAAACTTTTAACTACATGGTTTACAAGAGGTCCTAGCCATTTTTTAATTTATATTGTTAGCCATTTGAGACCTTACCAGGCTATCCATGTTGAATATCAAGTTGAGAAACTTAAGGGACTGTGAAACTTCAGTCTTTGACAATATTTATCATACTAGTTTCTGTTCTTCATGCCCTAAGTTCATATATGCCTTCAGAAAATTCTCAGGTGAGATGAAATCATTCTGGCCTACTTAACTTGGTTGTGCAATGTTTATGAATACTGCTTTGCCTAGGATTTAGCAAGCTCAGATCACTCTGTGTTCTGACTTTACAGGAAAATATATGCCAGAAACCAGCTGCAAACCAACTCTTTTTCACTGCCACAAGATCTTTTGATCAGGACACATCCACATATGGGCTAAAGGGCCTGACCCATTTTCCAGCACAACCCCTTCTTACCACCAAGACGATTTCAAAATAACTAGTACAAGGGTTTAATGGTTCCTCAATTTCAGCAAGCTTTTCAGGCAGTATAGCATAATATGCTCATCATATTGATCATAGGGTTGCTACTTTTCAAATGCCCAAAGTGTGATGTTTTCTGTAGAAGCATGAGATTTTGGAGGACAAAACATACCGACAGCCAGTGCAAAGGACAGAACTTTACTTTTTTGCCAAAATAAAAGGTTATTCTTATAACATTTGAGTAGCTTATACTATTTCATATAACATTTAGGTGTTTCAGATACAAAATAACTTTTATGCACTTATTAAATAAAACTTGGGAAATATTTTTTCTCCTAAAATCTCAGGACATTTGCTATATTTTAGTTTTTTTCCACAGGACACAACTGCCCAAAGAGGGACAAGTGGCAACCCTATCACTGCTGCAGTATCTTTAGCTGTATGGGTTATATCCTGCCAAGGATATAACAGCCAGCCATCTTCCAAAGCTTCAGGGCACCTTCCACATTCTCAAACTGTCAGTCAGCTCAAGCTGAGCTGACTAAAACACAACTCTGGGTGCCAAGCTCTTCAGAGCCTTACTGCAGCTGAAGACTACACTCCTCTGATGCTTTCGAGGATCGATGGTCAACTTGTGCTGCTCCTCTGCTAGACAGATACGTTCACTTTGGCAAAAAAAAACTTCCATTTAATAACATTTGTTTATTATTAATACTTTCCTCTTTAGGAAAATTATTTTAATGCTAGGAGTTTGTATTTTAATGGACTGTCATGAGACTGTACTGTACTTTTAAACAAGAGCGCTCTTTTTTCTTGTAAGTTTAAAAGTTGGTTTAGGTAGCTGAAAAAGCTTTGCATCTTCGATTTTCAGAATTTTTAACTGTTGGGTTCATATGCTAAGATTTGTTCTAATTGTAAAAGTATGAGGGATGTTTTTTCTGCACTTTCTTTTTGTGAGGCAAAAGCTGCTTTATATAATTTAATTTGTTCTTTTGTCTAAGTTACGACTCATTGTTTACACTGTATGTATGTATGACTCTGTTGATACGTCTTCCAGGGCTATGGCCACTGGTACTGATTTGAGGATATTTACATGGCTGCATTCTCAGAACCTCCCAGATGTTGTAAAAATGAGATTTTAAGTTCCACTTTGGATAGAGATTTAGTTTTTGACCCCTTTGCTTCAGATGATCAAAAAGTATGATGAAAGGGGTAGTCTAATACAGTGAATCTTTTCAGCACTCCTTTTCCAGTTTTTTCAAGAGATTCTTTAACTCCTCATCCTACTTAGGTAAGAAACAAAATAAACAGTCTCAACAAAATACAGGTAAACAGATGTTTAAGAAGAAATGGCAAGGGGGAGGAGGTTTAAAAAGAATTCTGCACACTACCAAAACCAAGGACAGCCAAATAAGTCAGAATGATGTTTAAGAGGCTTGTTCTCCCCTGCCCACCCTAGTAGCAGCCCCTTTTTTCCTCTAGAAAGTATGAATCTCCACTTTTTTTCTTTGGCAACATATTGTTTCAGACAAATGAGTTCTGAGTCATGTAAAAGTCTGAAAGGAAGAAGCTGCAAAGAATAATAAGAACAGCAGAAAAGAACGTGGACACTAGTCTTCCTACCTTACATGAGCTCTTCGAAATGAGCTGTAAAAGGAAGTCCTACAAACTACTGAGTGACACTTCTCATCCAGCATATGGTTGGTTTACCAAACTTGCTTCTGGTAGAAGGTTATGGAGTATCCACTGCAGGACCTGCAGATTCATGAACAGTTCTTATCCAGCTGCAGTAAGACTCATTAATGCAGACATAAATCTGGGTGTATCCAAACTATAATAGTTACGCTCTCATTCTTTTCCTTTTTTCATACAGTAATTCTATTTATTTATTGCATATTAAATGAATATAGTCTCATTCAAGTGCAATTCCAATCACTTCTTATGTGCAATATCACCCAATCTCAGCTCTGTGTACAGTGTACTTTTCATTTTATGTGTTAATCGTCTAGTAGTTACTGTTGTCCAGTGTATATAAAAAGTGTACAAGCATGTGCATCAGCTACCTGGACATTTACTTTTGTACTGTAGGTATTGTTTATTCTTTAATATCTATCATGTCTGTCTTTTTGTGTTTGTTTTTTTCCTGTAAAAGAGTTGATAGTCAAAATTTCGTTTAGATAGCACTTGTGTTTCCTAAATGACAATAAAGTTTCTTTTGAATCTTTGAATCTTTTGAATGTGGTACATCAACAAGCAAAGAGATCCAGATCATACGCCCTCTGCAGACTAGCCATGCAAGTTTGGGATATAGCTTCACAGCACAGTCTCACACAACAGGCATCCTGCATTCCAACAGATCAATGGCAGACAATCTGAGCAGGACAAGGGCAGACCCTCATGAATGAAATCTAAATCAAGGGGTCTTCCAAGATTTGATCCATCTGTGGGAAGTTCATCAAGAAGACCTCTTTGCCTCTCTCTGAACAATCAGCTGACAAGATTCTGCTCCAGGAGTCTATGCAAGAACCTGGAAGCCAGATACATTTTTTCCTTGGTCAGGAATATTCCTGTATGTTTCCATCCTTTCCACTAGTATCTAGTGTATTTCATAAGATTCAGAAGGAATATACCAAGATTATTATGGTGACCGCCTACTGACCAAGGCAGCCATGGTTCTCCATTCTTTTAGAAATGGCCAGGGGCAATTATCACAAGCTTCCTCACTGACTGGATATAGTTACAAAAGAACAGGGGTGTTTGATCCACCCTGACAGCAGTCAATGTCAGTTGACTGCTTGGATGATAGGGTCTTAATTCTCTTTAAGCACCTGTTTACTGGGAATGTGCATCAGGTAGCAATGGAGACAAGAACTCCTGCTATTTGAAAAACATATATTAGCAAATGGAAAAGGTTTTCTAATTGGTGCCAACAACATAACCAGCACCCATTCAGGACAAGTTGTTTTTTGGTTTACCTTATTTGTGTGAGTTACTATCCTATGACCTTTAATACTCCTCTGTCAGGTTTCATTTATTGGCCATTTCAGCATATCTGCCCATGAATCTTCCTCTTTCAATGTATTCTCATGTCAAAATGCTTTTGAAAGGGGTTTTGATAAGAGGCCTCCAAGTAAACTGGTGCTCTTCCTTGGGATCTTAAGTGTGTGTTAGAGAAGCTATCACTTGCTCCATTTGAACAAACTAATCTGGCTGACATGAGCTTTTTAACATGCAAAAAGTTTTACTGATTGCTCTGACTTGCCTGACCTCTGCAGGAAGAGTATCTGAGTTGCAAGCCTTTCTGGTGAGTCAATCATATCTCATTTATAGTGACAGGGTTTCTTTGAGAACTAATCTTTCTTTTATGCCTTAAGTGGTATCCCAATTTACTTTAAGCCAAACTATCAATCTCCTTGTTTTCTTTCCTGGACCTAAAAATGAGGGAGAAAAGGATATGTACATTGGAATTCCACAGACCACACAGATACTGTCTATACAGAACCAAATCTTTCAGGCCTTCAGATCAATTGTTGATTTCTTCCAAAGATAAGAAGAAAGGACAACCTTTGTCAAAAACACTGTTTCCAAGTAGTTGTCTCAGGCTTTTACTTTTTGTTATTGCCAACACAACAAAATTATTCCAGACTGGGTTGAGACCCACTCTACCAGGCCCTTGGCTATATCTTTGGCTTTTTGGAAAGTATGGGATTCTAGAGGTATTCTAGCAGCAGCAACTTGGTTCTCTGTGCATGCTTCTACAAAGCATTATAAGCTTGATTCCTTCTCTAGGTCTAGATCATGCTTTACTAGGATCATTCTCCAGGGGTTCCTAGAGTCTTCTCCTTCCACCTCCCAAATGTATTTGGCTAGTGTAATCAACCCATATAGCTAAGGCTACTGCAGCAGTGATTAATATGATGAACATAGTACAGCTGTATAAATAAACTTAACAAAACAGTAGATGCTCAAATGATCACTGCTGCAGTAACCGCTCCCTCCCTCCATCCCCTTTGTTTTTTGGTATGTTTATGTCAGGGTGTGGTTATTTATTTTTTGTTCTTCTTGTATTGTCCCTACAGGGATCAGACATCCTCTCTGTGTTGGAAGGAAAGCTTTGAAGGGCTTGGCACCCAAATTGTGTCTTTTAGTCAGCTGAGCTTGAGCTGCCTTGCAGTTTGGGCACTTGAAAGGTGCCCTGAAGCTGGCCAGCTGTTATATCCTATACAGGATATACCCCATATAGCTTTGGCTACTGCAGCAGTAATTATTCTTACATCAACTGTTATGGTCATCTTACTTACACAACTGTACTATCATGCTCCTTTAACAGGTAGCATTCATTCTGGAGGCTTATCTGTCCTAAGAAGCCAATTACTAATCACCGTATTCATGGGGAAAACTCAGGCAGAGCACTTTCTATGTAGCTGTTAAAAGAATCACAATTTGTAAAAGGAAATAATATTTATGTCTGTTACTGCAACCAGTGTAGTACCATTCTAGTGCTTTCATAAATATACCCCTCTTTCATAGCCAGTTTCGTAGTTTCAAAATGGAGGTTTATTTAAAAGACAAAGGGAACTGGGGAATAAGCAGAAAACAAAACACAATCTTTTATACACTATTGAGATTCTCTGTTGTTTTTACAGTCACAAATGCAATGCCCCAAATTATACAATGGGATTTTTTTCTCTCAGCTAACCCAACACAGGTGCATAGGAACATACCAGGCAAGCGGGCTATAAGATGCCTAGCCATAGACACCTTTAAGTGACAAACCTAAAAAGTTCTTGACACCATTTTCAAGCACTTAATAATGCTCACTTTTCAAATCAAGCAGGGCCGTACACGATAATCCTGGTGTAATTTTTTTGTCTACCCATCCAATCATCAAGACTAACCTTAAAGGTAACCAAAGTAGCACTTTGTTTGACCTATAGTGGTGAATTTATTCTATAAGCTAAGTATTCATACTATAATAAACCTTGATGATTTATTGATGAAGTGTTTAGGGAGATACTCTGAAGTTAGGAAACTTTCTAATGAGGTAGCTTGAAAGTCAAGATGAAGGTCACCTCACAGCAACATACAGGGCACTGAGAATAAGGAGAATCATGCTAATCTGTTGGAGCAGTTGAAGGATTTAAGGCCTTTCATTTTCTTCGTTAGAAATATATGAGACCTTTCCAGATGAGTGACATGCTTTGATTTTCACATATCAAAAAGGTCATTGTATTCACTGATGGATCTAATAAGGGAAGAGTATAGTGGTGGGATGACTTCTTTGGACCTTGAAGATATTCCCTTGGAAATTAACTTGGCTAGAGAGAAGGCTTTCTCGACTGTGGTGGAAACATGATGATCAAATGAAAGAAAGTTATTGGCATAAGTACCTAGGTCACTTATGATCATATCTGTTTGAAGAGGAGCACCATTTATAACATATGAGGTAAAAGCAACCTTCTGTCAAATAATACTATGCTGTATTTTTTTTTAATTAGTTGGGGCCCTTTTTGATATCCCATATATGTGCATACTCTAGCCCTAACTGGAGTTGCTTTGTATCAGTGGATGAGTGGATAACTCCAGTTTGCAGTCATAAGTAAACCTGGTTGGCCACTCTTGTGGGATGTTAACTTGGATGTCTGCAAAATAAATCTCATACAGGAGTGGGCCTAGAAATAATCCCTGTGACACCCTACTCGTTCCATATTTATATTCATAACTTGGGATCTATTGGATAGCAAATTTGAAATCCATTGGACAGTGTAGAGATTTATATTAAGCTTGTCTACGTTTTTCCATAATGCAAGCATTGGGGGTAGTGTCAAAAGCCTTGGTCAGGTCAAGATAAGCTGTGTGCACAGAATGACAATTGCCCACAGCTCCTGTAACCTCTTTTACTGAAGCTTACTAGGCTCAGGAGCCAGACCTGCCTTTCACAAAATCAGACTGATTGGGATCGTGATCAGTTAAGTTGCCTATATATACATAAATGAGAGTTCTGTTTTGATACTTTTTGTGGTTTTGCAAATAAGGCTGTAAAGGCTGATCAGTCTGTATCTACCTGGGGTCTTTGGAAGGGTCAACCTTGTGTAGGGAAGTTATAGTGTGTGCTCTCCAGACATCAGGAAACAAACCCTGTAGATAGGCTGAGGTTCAACAGTTTAGAGGGTCAGTTAATGCGTACGTGGCAGTAATAAGAATGCAGCCTGATATGTTGTTTGGTCACATGCAGATATTATTGTTATTATTGCTTTTGTTTGACATTCTAAGACTTGTTCAATGTAGCTAAATCTGTCTACTAATTCATTAGCTATATCCTTGTGTTTAGAATGGATGATATTATTACAAAAGATCTCAATGCAGTGTTGGACATTATTGTTCATTTTTCTGATATAAATGAAGAAAGATTTTTAATTTTGTTTGGAATCTGAAGTTCACACTTTGTTTTCCATTTTCTAATAGATTTTTAAGTTCCTTGCTGGAATGTTTAGGTGTAGTCTTGAGGTATGAAGATGGAGATTTCTTGGAGCTTTTTATTAATTTCCTGGTTTTGTTTATTAATACATAAGTTCCAACAGAGAAGTGTTTATTCCTAAGTTTACAGTTATATTTAGGGTGGATAGGTACTGACTGTGAATGCACCAGCATCTCAGTTTTATCCCTTTCTAAGGAATTGTTAGGAGTTTTGCATAGGTCTTCTTCAGGGGTAGTACCACTAGGTCTGACAGAATAGATGACTGATTTGTGGTCAGACTTAACCATGGATGTGGAGATGCAGGGTGAAGTGAAAGTGGGGGTCTAGGTTTTTAAGGACAAAGTCAAGGATATTAGAGCCCCTAGTAGGTAGTTTTACAACTGACTCCAGTACATCGGTATTAATGAAGTCTAGGAAATGCTCAGCAAAACTATTTTTAAAGGTGTCAGTGTGTCATTCAATGCTTGGGTAATTGAAGCCCTCTTGTAAGAAGTTATTTGGTTTGATATTTAATGTTTTGATGTTGTTGAGGTATTTTCTGTGATCTTTGGGTAACATTGATGGGGGATGAATTAATAGTTGGATTTGTTAAGGGTGATTTGGATCTCCACAAGCTCTGAGTTATGGTCGTGAGTAATTTGATGTAAAGTAGCAGAGTTTTTAAAAATATAGAGGTAAGTGTAAGACTGTTGCTACACCATCTCAGAACACATAAAGCAATCAGACTGTGAAACAGATGTAGTTTTCCAAGGATATGAAGGTATGACAGGCGCTAAGCTGTGGTATAAAGGGAGTGCTATCACTGCATTAAAATCCTGCAACAAAATGAACTTTGGGTACCACAGCTGAAAAAGCACTTTTAGTATGTCACCAATATGATTATCAGAAGTTATCATACTGGATAATGCAGTACCATGTATAAATAATATGCATAATTATTCGGAAGACTGAGATTACTATTCACATTGCTTCTGTTCCCTGTCATCTTAAGAATTGTATAAACGTTTATGCAATGCATGGAAAAAGTAACAAACCACACCAAAACATGACTGCTGGATGTGGTTTAGCTACTTGATGACTGCTGGATGTGGTTTAGCTACTTGATGACCATTGGGTTTGGCATAATGTTTAAAGTATTCACCTCATAGACAAGGCACAGATTTGATTCTTACCCTGGGTTATTGGGTAAGGTTAAAATGGTCCTTTAGGGTAGCTGCCTTAGTGTTTTGCTACAAAGCTAGGAAGCATGTCTCAGTAACTATATAAAATGAATGCGTTCAAGTTGCAGGATGGCCTTAAGTTCTGGCATCTTCCTATTTAGACTCCTAGCATTGAGTATTGCCACCTTGATGCTATGCAAATTTAAGACTGAGTTTTCTATGTAAGAATGTTCACTGCAGGATTGTGCCTAAAAAGGCACTATATGGGCATCAGAGGCTTTAGCCAATGTGCTGAAGCCCTGGTATGACTGGTATAAGCCATCCTTGCTGAAACAAGAAGTCTTACCTACTATATCATAGCAGGCTGACACATACATGATCCCCTTAGAATGACACCAATTACTTGGCCAAATGTTAAAAACAATTATTCTGTCTTTGTATGTAGGCATCATTCTTGGGAAAGACAAGATACTACTCAAGAATAGTGTCTTTTCTTTCTCAAACACATGCATAATAAGCACCATCATGTCTCTCTGCATGTCCCTGTTGGTGGAGTGCCTCAGGTTATTCACTCCCACATTGGCTTCCACTCATTTATAGTCATATTTATCTGCCGTAAGGAACCTTTTGGCTCTTGCAACATCATATATCCTGGCACCAGACAAGCATCTTACAGTTACCATGTTCTTGTCCATTTTGGTGAGTGCAGAGTGTACAAGCCTATCTATAGAGTCACCCATGACTAAACTATTTCCCTGTGTGAAAGCAGACTTAGTGCGTCTTTTGAGCTTAGGCCTGCTTTCCTGATGACTTTGGGTGAGTTTTGAGTATTTGCAGTATGTGTGAGTGGAGAATGAGTAGATGTTGCCTTATATGTTGGATAATGAAATACTTTACTGTAAGTTCTAGGAGGCATTGTCAGTTTTTTTTTCTTTACAGCCTCAGCATATGTTACTAGTCTAGTAATGTACTGTGATTGATGTGGTGGTGTGGAGGTATAATGCTTACTGATAGGGGGCTGGTGCCAGATGATTGCCTCTGTGTCTCTTTAATATTTACATCTCTCATGGATTGTACTGCCGATAGATAGAAGGGAACAGTCAGTAGGCATAAGACAGTTGCTACACTTTTTCAGAACACGTAACACAATCAGACTATAAAAGAGCTAGGATGAAAACAGACTGTTGAGCCATGTTGCCAGAGGGAGAAAACTGGAGCTTGTTTAGTTCTTGGAGGTTGGAAGGAAACTACTATAGACCCTTAAAATTTACAGATGAAGTATTTATGGAGATGCTCTGAAATTAGGTTAGACAGTAGCTGATCATCTAGTACTTATAGAAAGGACAGAATTTGGTTTGTTAAGAATGATGAACAGTGGTGATTCACGTATTGTCTACCTCCTGGCTACTTCTCATGCAGGTCTCAACCACAGCGTTATACAGCTGACACTCAATGCTCCAGCTCTTCTCCCACCAGAAGCAAAACAGTAGTATTAATCCCAAGATAAGATGCTGGTTCTGGGTTGTTTGGTGATTAGGAATCAGTACTCACACAGTTCAGTCTTTTCTTCCAAGAGTTGTTTTCTATCCATTAGACAAGATAATCCATCAACATCTCAGCAAAACACAACATTATTTTTCCTGCTTAGCGTTACTGGGACAGTTTTCCTGATACTTAACACATTTTGGGAAACTGTAAACTTCTCTGCAGATCCTTTCTAAACTACAAGACTTGAATCTGGCATCTACCTCTTATTGGGATAATGAGCATCAGATACCTCTTCCTGCAGCAATTCCCATTATCTTCTGTACACACACACACACACACACACACACACACACACACACACACACACACACACACACACACACACACACACACACACACACACACACACACACACACACACACACACACACACACACACACACACACACACACACACACACACACACACACACCTACCTTTATATGCACACCTCTCCATCTAATCAAAAACAAAATATAACTAAAAAAAATATTTTTGTAACCTCTCACTGCCCTAACTAGAGAATGGTTGTTCACGAACTTCTCTGTAAATAAGTGTAGATTGCCCTTTTAATAAAAAAGATCTCCATACATTAATCAGATGCAAATGTTGCTTAGTATACATAAATGGGTAACTATGTTCCTACAATGTCAAAATGTTATGAAATGTGGGCTGCTCTATTTGTATTTGAGAAGCACTTTCTCAACACATCATCAGACCCTAAGCCACACTGACACACACCTACCCTCACATATCAACACATGAAGCAGGTTGTGAAACCCATGCCACCCTCTCATGCTTCTTTTATAGACACCCTCATTGTAATGTGCATTAAATAAAATTCACCTTGCCATACCAAGACTTCCTTCAGCAGTATCTTAGGCTGTATGGATAGTTTATCTCGATAGCCATCATGCAGATGTTGGGCGTCTGATCCACATTTGACAACATTCTGTGCAGAATGTTTAAGTACAATGCACTGACCGAGATCAGTACAGCATACAAAACATTTATGAATGTGATTGTGTTCATCACTAGTGCTCATGAAAGCATCACGCAGCAGTCAGGATCTGCCATGCATCTCATATATACAATAGCCCATGTTTGTTAACCCCCTTTCTGTCCTTAGTCTTTTTCATTTAATAGTTGAACATATATTCTGTAGATGATATAATCCCTCATCACTACTAGATGATCATCCCCAAGCTGGCTGAAATTCTTTTGCATAGGTATTCCTTTTTCAGTGATAGTTTACAAACTTGGACTATGCAGTACCCAAAGCCGTATGATTGTAGAATAAATTAAAAAGTTTATCCGGTATTCATTTACCTTGAATTAATGGAAGTTTCATGAAAGCTACTGCCTGGTTGACTTTTTTTCAAGTAAATGAATGTAAAGTAATTAGTTTACAACCGAAATGTATCAGAAATTGTAGTTTAAATATATGGAATCTGAGAGACTAAGGCTAATGTAAATTTATAGTTAGAAAAATTCAGAAACCATTTTAGATTAAAAAATGTCTGAACTGGTATCAATGTGAAACTGGTCCCCTTAATTCTGACGTCATTCTCCTCTGCTCTTCCCCATAGCATTGTTTTTGATTTCTTAACTAAGGTACTGCTGCTTGCTGTTCTGAGCACCACTGAACATAACATTTAAATGTTTACAGTTTAACTGTTAAGTGTGATTAAAAATGTTGTCATTCTTTTCTAATAATACATCTGCATCACATATCTTTGCAGTTAGGCAAATCTGTATGATTTTACAGTTGTGGATGTAATGCCTCTGATGCATGATTCTTTTTCTTTTCTTTTTTCAGTCCAATTTTTTGCACTGCAAAAATAAACATTCAGGGTTGTATGTTATTTTTAGAGTTCTAAATACCTTATCAAAATTATTACTAAGATGATGAAACATTCAAATATACAAATCCTTTGCCAACATGTTTTGCCCTTCGCCCAGCAATAACTCCAAATGTGTACTTCACAATAGGGTATAACTTTGTCTAGCATTCTTTCTCATAAACATTAAGTTAATAAATTATAGACTTTGCATGCATTGTTTGCATGCAAAATTTTCACAAGGTTTATTTGCTAATGAATTTGGCAAAACACATACTGCTCTTCAAAATAACATATAGATGCATTAAAGATAGGATTAAATCTAAGTAAATATATCATGGTTAAAGTATAAGTCCTATTTGCTCTGAACTGTACCGTGGTTTCCTGAGCAAGCTAGCATCCACCAGACATCCAGTTAATCACAGTTGTCTTCCAAGTATGGAAAGGACATGCAGATTTTAGTATGAGTGTTTGAGATAATGTAATAAATGCCCTTCTTCACATACTGCACTGCCTAGCACAACTGCAGGTGAGTGAGTTCCAGCTGGTGTTGAAGAGTGTAAGGAATGTAGTCTAACGATGAAAAAAATAAAGATTTGTTGAATGAATCATCCAGATGTAAGGCCTACTTTATAGCTGTTAAGTTGTATTGCTTGTGTGTGTTACTTGCTTTCTCTGTCAAATCAAAATGGAAAACAGTGTCTGGAGACTTTCTAATTCTAGATGAATTTTCTGCATATTTGGGTTGCTCCTCTTTTAAGAACTATTAAGATAAACTACTTAGCATGTTCTCGGTTTAGTGGCCATGCCATTAACAGTGTTCCAGAGGTGTAGCTTATTATTTATTATTGAGTTCTGTTTAGTCATGGACTATTTACTTTTTTTAAAGAAGTGTATTTCTTTCAGTCCTGGTAGAAAAAAAGTGACATATAATACACAAGATACATACACTCAATCTGTTTAAAATAAATTTTCACCAACTGCAAGACTGCTTAACACAAAACCAGATAAGAGGAAAACAGTAAAGAGAACATAGGTGTCACCTTGCTGACATTTTCTAAGATTATCATGACTAGATGCAGTACTTTTTTTTAAATTCGGCTCTCCGAGCATCAGTTAACTTCTTCCAGCTTTTCCCGGTTAGGGGTCACCACAGCGGATCACCTGTCTGCTCATGATTGGCAGTGGAGTTTTATGGTGTCGAGTTGCCAGCCCGGCACCCAACCTTCCACATTAGGCACACACACATGCACACACACAAGCTTAGGGCCAATTTAGAGTGTCCAATCCACCATGTTTGGGATGTGGGAGGAAACCCACATGACCACAGGGAGGACATGCAGACTCCACATAGAAGGCACCCCAGCCGTGGATCGAACCGGAGAACCTCTTGCTGTGAGGTAGCAATGCTAACCGCAGCCACCCTCCAAGCATCAGTTAACTGATCAGTGATAAACAGTAAGGGTCTCTTGGAGACGTTACAGGAACACAGTCTACTTGAAGAGTATGTTGGCAGTCATGAACGAGGCACATGACTCTCATGTGACTGTTTTGCATTCTTTTGGGGGGGATTTATCTCATTTTATTTTATAGGCAGTGCGGATTTAGCTGTAGCGTAATGTGCATTAGCATCCTGAATACCTCAGCTTTTTTAGTGCATGGATTGCAAATCTGTAGGTATAATAAAAAGCATGGCTTGTTGCATGCATATATGTGTGTGTACACACAGACACACACACACACACACACACACACACACACACACACACACACACACACACACACACACACACCCACACACATAAAATCTGATGATACTGCATAGCTGTTTTGGAATGCCATGCATACCTCTCAACCTCATAGCACAAAAATTCTGGACATTATATGAAGTCAGTTCTGAAACTCAAATATCTGTCATTATTTGGTGGCATTAATCCTCAATTGTTTATTGGAAACCCACACACATTTTATGAGGAGTTTTCCAAAAATATAAGCGCAAATCTGGACATTCTGCAAAAATCTGGATATTTTAGAGGTATGATGCCATATTTTTCTATGTCTATAATGTGGATTTTCTTGCTTGCTCCTTCCTTTCTTTCCTCTCTCCCTTACCCCTGTTTTTGAATTCACGATGGAGATATGTGATGACTATTTAACTGCATTTGGTATGTTCATGGCGTACCTGTGGTTTGATTACCATATGCAAGGAAGGATGGGTGACTGTTGTTCTTGTGTACTCTCTTCAGATATCTCTGTATGTGAGGTACATTGTAATATGATAAATGCTCGTCTGTCTTGCATCCTTTTACTTCTCTGCCAACCTCAGTTCCTATAGATTTTCATGTCCCTCCTTTCCTTCCCCCTCCCTGTTCTTCCCCTTTCTGTTTTGAGTGTAACTTAATTCGCATTTTGCATTTCTGCTGGTGTTAGAGATGGGAGGAGGTTGCCTTGACTATGTATAACCTGCATGTTGCTGTAAGGCCTCATAGCATGCTGGTTATTCTCTTTTTACGTTCCAGTGTTGCAGGTTTTCCACAGGACAGGGTGACAGGGTAATGTATGATGCCTTTACGATATTTGCAAAATATTAACATCTGCACAAAGGAGCCCTCCTGTGCTGTACTGTAGAATACTGAACAACCACAGTGTTTATTTTATGACTTCTCCAGGCATTCTAATAAGAGAAGATGGTGGAATGTCAGCAAGAAAAGTGGCTTTCCTTCAGGTCCACTTTGCAGAGTGGTCTCTGCTTATTTCACCACTGATAGCTTAAACAAGGCTAAGGACTTGTGAATACTCCAAATACAAAAAAGTTCAATGGAAGAACAGCTCAATGACAGTTGTATAGTGCAGGGAGTTAACTATAGCTTCACTCTTTTTTCCAGGAAATATATTCATAATCTTACCCTTATCCTAAATTTACTCAAAATCCTTGCCCTATCTTTTTTTTTTTTTTTTATCTTTCCCTGTCCTGGGAAATTTACTTATAATTATATTCTTGTCCAAGTAATTTTGCTCATAATTTTACCCTGACCATGAATGTTGGCATCCCCATACTAATTCTTCATCATTTTCCTATGCATTACATTTATTATATTATTGACTGTTACTGGCCTGTATTTTGATTGTTATACAAATAATATTACATTGTTTACTTTGCTGTTTTATAATTTTGTTCTGTTCTGCTGTTCCTAATTACTGGATGCCAGCTAACGTAAGATGCTCAGTTATAGCAGATTTAAATAATCACTTTCAGAGACCGTTGTTGGACGCATGTTTACTAGGCTGAGCAGACAGCTAGGGTTTGCTGTCTCTTGCAGGATGCTGTAAGAATGGGTGTAAGTTGTGGAGAATTTCTGTTGGCACATAAAAATTGTTCTTCCTGTGTTGGAGTGTTAATATTATAGTGCTGCATTTTGTGTGCTTTTGGTTACACTAAAGAGTTCATTGCACTGGCAGTTTTGTTTCAAGCAGTCTTAACAAGAAAGTTTTTGATAAAGTCCTTACGTCTTGGAAGGGTTAATGTTTGAGAAGTTCAGCCTGCTCTGTGAAGAGGGGACACTATGTTTATTTGTTCAGTCCTAAGGCTGGTATCTGCTGAACTTGTGGTCAGACAGAACTGTAGGTGGACTACAATGATAATAGCTATTCTTTCTGGAGGGATCATGGTAGATAACTATTATGGAACTATTATGCAATATAGATGAAACACTTTTTCACTCCTTCTTGAAGCAGAGATTTGACCCATTGCATTTGAAAGCTGGCAGGGTGAACCAATAGATATAGGGTAGCTAGGTCTTGGATTGTCAGGAAGTCCCCCTGTTCTGTCACTGGGAATATTTTAAATGCATAATGAAGAACTAAAGAAATGGGTATGTGTGTCATGAGGGAACAGAAGTCTAGACATGCTTTCTTCAAGATATTAGAGAATATGATCTCATGAGAAGATAAAACACATAAGCAAAGTCAGTTTACAAAACAGACAGCTTTAAGGAAACTTATGGATCTTATTCAACATCGTAAAGTAATCTCATTTCAAGAGTTATGTGTAAGATGGCCGATGATTATTTTGTTTTGCTGTGATAACTTTTTTCTGTATACTTCTCTGTAAATTAAAAGAAAGGACGAGGACATTTGCTGTTAATATCTTCCATTATAAAGAAGTGAAGCTAGCATGAAGTAGGGACATCAATAAGCCTATGTAGGAGTTTTACCCTAAATTATATCAGACTCAGGGCTCGTCATCCTGCAAATGCAAATGTTTTAATGTGTTTTTTTTATTTTTCAGGCTCTCGTTTTAGAATTATGTGTGGCTACATTAGTTTTGAACATGTGTTTGAATATGTTGTACTCAATGTTCTTTGTTTGGAGGAGTCAATTCAGACAATATTTACATGTATGTATGTATAGACTTCAACAATAAATCTGGTAAATGTATGTTTTTGCTTGAATAGTTTAAACTAGGCAATGCTACTAGGATAGCTCAGTTTACTGAATTGTTCCACTGTCTCCTTACCTCTCTGCATTTTTTCTGTTTCTTTTATTAGTTGGTACTAATCTTTAAGTCTCAGTACAGTCATTGGAGTACCATCCTAGAAATTACAATATCCTGAGCGCAAGAAAATTTTCTAATATACTGCTGCATACTAAGATATTATGGGGTAATTAATCTATTTTATGTTGCATGTTATCTCTCAGTTTTAATGCAGAGCTTGTTTTCTTGTTATAATGTACTTTATGAATAAGACTATGAACTATTTTCCCAGTCACGTTATACTGATTTGCCTTTGTTTATTTTCAAGCAAAGCAAAGTCTAGGCAATGTAATCATATATTGCAAAAAGTATGTATGTAGAAATGTATTGCTTTTTATACATTTTTTAACCTTTAGGAATACAGGATGTATTTGTATTGTTAGCCTGGGCACCATCGTCATATATCCAGGATATTAATTACTGGAAATATATTTTTGATTGTAATTAGCCATGATGCTTATATTTTGTTCATGTTTTGTACTTTAAGTTCAATAAAGTTACATGACTGTTTAAAAAAAAAGGTGAAAAAGTTGGAATGTAAAGTGGCATGTGAGCCAAACCTAGGTGGGTTTGGGAGATGAGGTCTAGGAAATATATTCAGTTTGTAGTTTACAACTGTGTATAGTCACAATGCTGAGATTTAGAGACAACACCAATTAGAAAATGTCCAAAGCTGTTGTTACACCATTTAAATATTTTGGATGGCGCAAACCAGCAACATTGTGAAAAGGTATGATGAATATAGCAGAAGGAGTGACAGAACAAAATGCACTGCTTTCATCCTAGCAGGCATTATCCTGAAGTATTTATCACGGTGCAACATGGCTAGTTATTGATTTGGCCTGGAGACAGACATCTTAAGATGGAAATCACACTTATGCTTATTAGCAGTGTTTGCCAAAACAACACAGATTGAGAAATTATTTTATAACTGTGTTACTCAAAAGTGAGTATGAAGGGAAAATTGGGGAATAACAGACACTTATCAACAATTAGATAGAATCCATAATTAGCTGACCAAGTGAACAAACTGAAGCTACGTTACAGCAGCCATTGAAGAGGCATGACACTTAACTGTAGAATAATCTGGTTATTGAACTCACATGGAAGCATCGTAACAGAGTCACATGCTATCAGCAGAAAGAAAAGTAGAGGGATGAGCACTGAGACCAGTGAGACACCAGAAGTATTTGGAAGATGGATGCTCTTATGTTCCCCTATGACAAACAGCTTCTATTCTTTTAGGCAACAAGATAACCATTGATGTTTAACACCTTTACTGAGTGGTAGTCCAAAAAAGTGGTAGCTAATGGTATCAAATAGTATTACAATGGCAAAATTGATAAGAATTAGCTCAGTATGAATTGTTTGTGCTACTGATAACAAAGCTATCTCTTTGACATGACCAGAATATAAACTGTGCTGAGGTGTATAAAGTATGTAGCCAATACTGATATGAGATAATTGATGGTGGACAGAATGTAAGAATTTTAGAAGACACTGTGAATGGTAATAGGACAATGGCTACAACCTGCAGTAGATAGGCAATCCTTGCACATTAGGACAGTGACTACAGACTTTCAAAGTGCAGGAACATATGATGTTCATCATTATGATTACTGCTGCAGTAGCCTAAGCTAGATGAGTTATATCTCGCAGAAGATGTAACAGCCAGCCATTTTTCAAAGCTTCAGGGTATATTCCATGCACACAAACTATTAGCCAGCTCAAGCTTATCTTTTTCTGAAAAATGAGTACTTTTAAGCTAGGAAAAAGTGTTTTGGTTGATTATTTTGTGAGTTTTATGTAATTTTAAATGGGAGTATACTTTTCTACTTTTGTGGTAAAAAGTTGTTGGAAGTTGTTTGAAACTAGTTTTTCTATGGATAATCTGTGGTTATTTTACTTTTTGGGGCTGGAAAAAGTTTTTAAAATGCTTCTTACTGTTTCCTTGGGAAACATATTACTTTTTGCTACTTTCCATTTTTACTGACTATTTCTGTTAAACTTCCCTGGGAATCAGACATCATTTTCATCTTAACCATAGAACAACATACCAGTTACTCTGCAGGACCTTTTTCCAACTGCAAAAATAAAAATATTGTTAAGCATCCTTAACCATTACAGCAAGCTAGTAATTTGCCTCAGCTGCAGGTGGGTCACTCTTCCATGGCCAAAGCAGGTTTCACAGAACACTAATCTTTTTCTATAGTCCGTACAGCCACCATGAACTGGGGGTCAGACACATCTTCTGTGGCTGTTGGAGCCCCGTTAGAGGGCAAGGGAGTTCCACTCTTTTTGGTCATGGAAGAAGGATCAAGGAATGTGGCCCTGGTTAGATAAAGTTTTTGCTGGTAGTACTGACTCTGTTTCTTAAGAAATTCCTGTCAAAAAGCGTCAGAAAACTAAACATTTGTCTTCTGCTGGGTCAGTTACTTTGGACAGGACTAATTTATTGGGCTTGGTTTAGGGTCATGCACAGAACCCTTTCTTATAAGACTGTTTCTTGCAAAAGTAAATAGGATTCCTCTTTCTATGAAGAGGTCCAAGAAGTTGAATCTTCAATGGGAATAAGCAAGAGAGGGAGATGGAATTTACTGGAAAAAAACTGGCAAAAGAACCAAGGTATTAGGAGCAAATAATTAGAGAGGGAAAGGTGATTGAATGAGAAGAGGTTAAGAATACATTTGGATTGCAAACTAGATATTGCCTTCCATATCAAGGATTGATATCAAGAGTGTAAGCAAAAAGGAAGAAATAGGGGGATCCTAAGTGAAAGTCCAGCAATGGTAGAGTTTTTAGTTGAATCTAGAGCAAAAGCTGCTGTTAAAAAAAGATAATTATTAGGGCTGTATAAAATATTACATGATAACTATAGGAATTAGTCAGAGGAGATTAGAAAGGATTGGGAAGAGAGATTGGATAAGCAATTCACAAAGAAACAATGAGAGAGTGTATGTATGGCTCCCAAACATTCAGCAACATCTAGAAGATTAAGGACATTTCTTGGAATTGTTTACATAGATATTTTATACCCCAAGCAGACTCCAAATAATATATCCTCTGGTAGATTGCAAATGTTGGAGGTGTGATGGAGGAGAAGGAGGTAATTGGGAACATATTTTTGCAAGTGTAATGAGTTGGCAGACTCTTCTCTGCAAACTACTGTGCCAGAAACACTTGGTGAGCAAATTGGTGTAACTAAGGAAATTAGTTTTTTTGAGCTGTGATACAGGATCTGAATAGCCTAGACAAAGTAAGGCCTTGCCGAGTTTAATTCTGGTGGCTGCCAAAAAAGTAATTACTAGAAAATGGAAATCAAAGTCTAAACCAACAGTATTAGAAGTAGTGAATAAAGTAACAGAGATAAAATAATTGGAAATGGGATCTATAGAAAAGGGTAGGAGCAAATTACACAGGAAAAATGGGAATTGTGGGAACAATGCATGCAGAAAAATGTTTTGGAGGAGGAATGAGGTTTAAGAGAGGAGGAGGAATTAATTAAAATGACTACATAGAAGATTATAAATGGTGTATAATATTTGCAACTGAAAATATATCAGTATGGTTTGTTTTCATTTATATAAATATTGATTGTCTATATCATAAGTGATAATATTTTTGTTAAAAAAAATAAATTGAACCTTTGAGGAAATTTGAAGAGACAAATGCATTTTTTTCTCCTCATGTTTATGATTCATATTCTGCCTGTAAGGCATTCTCTTTCTCTGAGGCTATTTCCAGAACAAATCATTGTTTTCAGTGAAAGAATAATGAGATTTCCCACTGCACCTAAAAATGCAGATAGATTGTATAAAATTCCTCAGTCTTTCAATTTTTATACATTAATCTCAGACTTAACCAAGCAGCTATAGCTGTAGTGAATTCACTTGCTGCTAAACTCTGCTAATTCTAATCCATTTCCTTCTGATAAGGATGGGAAAGCTTTTGATACATTTTGGGGGGAAAAGGGTATGCTTTTGAAACTTAAATTTTCAGAATTCTAAATTGTCAACCTCATACGCTGAAGTTTAAGTTTGTAAATTTTGAAAGTATGAGGAATGTTTTGGCTACAGTATCCTCCTGTGACTAAAAATCTCCATCATGTTTTTTAGCTTCTTCTGCTTCACAAGTCACTATTTATTGAGTAAAAGATGCTTATGACTCTGGAGGTTCTACCACCATGGCTGCTGCTATTAGAACTGTTTTAAGGAAGTTGTCTGGCTGCATTCCCAGAACCATGCAGAAGATATTAGTAATGAAATTTAGAATTCTTCCTTGGATAGAGATTTAGTTTTTGGACCTTCTACTGTGAAATTTATCAAAAGGTGTGATGAGAAGGGAAAGATGATACAGTGGCTCTCCCAAATGTTTTTATCCCTCCTTCTCTTCCTTCTCTATGTTTTATAGGTTCATAGGATGATAGGTAAGTGCTAGGCTAGCTGCCCTTGCTGGCCATTTTAATTCTAGCTATTTCCCCTTTTTATGCTTGAAATAACCTATCCCATTTAGGTATAGACTGGCCTTACCCATCCCCTGGTCAATAATTATATATTATCCCTAATGAGAACAACTGGGATCATACCATAGATAATTTGAGGGGACCCATGCATGGTATAAAACATTTAGGAGCTGCCTCTGCTCATTAGTAGTAAAAGGGGCAGCCCTTGGGTGAATTTTCTGTTTCCCATTCATAGATCTCAGATGCACTTGAATGTGGACAGGTATGAACTCTATTTTATGTGGATGGACAGTCTGTCCCATAGCAGCAGTATCCTTTGCAACATATACCTGTCACTCCCATCCAGTCTGTTGATCTTGCTGAATACATTTAGATCCCTAGACTGAGCATTTCTGATACCATCTGACTTGCTGATGTGCAGTAAATCCATCAGCATTGAGTCAAAGGATACCTTGTATGACAGAAACAGGTCACCGCTTAGCAGTCTGTGGGATACTAAGTATAGTGACAGAGATTTGAGTCAGTCCATTTAAGATATGTTGTTTAGGTCTTGTATCCTTTTAGTAAGTTATTTCTGTGGATGTTCCAGTTGTTGCTTGTGTCTGAACAGATACAGTCCAAAGGGGGTATTATATTCAATGACTGGCCTAATGAAGGCTGAGTAAAGGGGGACAATGAAACCTCTAGATCAAGACACAATTCTTTTGTTTATAAGCTGTACAATACAGAAGGACTTTCCCACAACAGTGGACACATGATCAAAAGTCAGGTCACAGTCCACATAAGTTCCCAAATCCCAAACAGCTTGGTCAGCTCTTAGGGGCATATTATCAATGTGGTAGTTCCTTGGGGTTGATGACTTCTCAAGGATACAAAAATGCATTTTTTGGCATTTAGTTTCAGTCCATGATTTTTGACATCAGTCATTTATTTTGGACAAACCTTCCTGCAGGAATGCTAAGTAATTTGGGAATTCAATGATTGTTCTCAGCTTGCAGTCATCAACAAACTGAGTCAGCCAGAGCAAGTTGATATTGATCTTTACATCAGAAAAGTAGATGCTAAACAGGAGAAGTCCCTGCAAAGAACACTGAGAGGCTGCACTGGTTACTGCTCTGTTTGTGCAGGTAACTTCCCCTGTTTTGATTATATATGCCCTGTCTATTATCTGGCTGGAAATCCAGCTGATGACATAGGGGTTTATTCCCAGTTTATTTTGTAACCATTTGAAATGTTGGGAGTTACAAGTTCTGAAATATGAAGACAGAATGGACAAAAGATTGGACTTACATATAGTCAGTCTGAGATACCATTTGTTGGAATATACCCGTTTTCTCCAAGGTACAGCAATCTAGGAGTTGATATATGAATTGGGGGTGCATGGGGCACTTACCCCCCCCCCGCAAAAATATTTTTTTAAGGACAAGAGCAATTTTAAAAATTCATTCTTCTCACATGTATTTTGGTCTTTTTTTCCCCAGCTTGTCATCACTTGGCATTTCAAGTGCTGGCATTTCAATAGAGAGCCATTTATTTAGCTTTTCTACTATGGATGAGTGAGGAATTATTTAAAAAGGCTTTGGCCAGGTCAGGGTATATGGTGTGTACCATTTTGTCTTCATCCATTTCTTTGGTGTCCTGTTCAAAATAATACATCAGGTTGAGAAAACATGACCTGCGCTTTATGAAGTCAAACTGAGATGGGTCTTTGGAGGTCCCTTATGTCTCAATTGATTAATTCCTTGATACGTCTTTCCATGACTTTGCATATGAGGCTGGTCAGACTTATGGATGTGTAATTGCCTGAGTCTGTGGAAGGTCCTTCCTTATGTAGGGGAAAGACTGTAGCTGTACTACTTTTGCTTGGTACAAAACCTGTATGGGGGCTGATATTGAAGAGTGTTGTTAGGAATGTGGCTAAATTATGTCTCATACTATTTTGTGTGATAGCTGGAGGTGAGTCAGTTTCAAGTATATCTTAAGGAACAGATGGAGGGAAGAGAGGCGTAATGTTAGAGCTAAATTTATTGGTCAGTAGGTTCACTATATTTTCAGCCTTAGTGTAGGTAACATTGTTCACAGTAAACTCAGCGCATTGCTGTGTTGTGCTTTTCAGATTACGAACATAACTGAAAATGCCTTGTTATTGTCTTTGGCTTGGGTAGCTATTTTAGCCTCAAACTTGGAGTGGTTAGATTTTATTAAAATCCTGGGTTGTTTGTTTATTTCAGTGACAAGGGGTCTAACATTCTGGGAATTACTCTTCTTACTTTTGGTCAAAATCTTTTTCCTTTTATTATAAAGCTTGTTGATATGATGGTTCTACCACGTGTGTTTGTTTCTGGGGTTTATCTTGCACTTGTTCCTACAGAGCACTGCTACAACTATGTAGATGTTTACATGCTGGTATAGTGTTGCGCTGTATGTTTCAGTGGAGTTAACTGGGTTTGGTGGAGATTTGAAGCTTGCCAATGCATCATTTAGGTGTTGGTAGTTTGTCTTAAAGAAATTTCTAAAGGTACCTTGAGTGGAAGGGATCTATTGTTTCAGTTTTTTTTTATTTCAAAGAAGATTGTTTTGTGGGCAGACCTAACAAGTGATGAAGATACACAAGAGATGGTGCAAGATGCTCTTTTATTGCTAAACACAAGATCCAAAATGTTATTCCCCCTAGGGGTACTCTGACTAATTGTTGTCAAGAAATCTCTGTTCTTGTGCATTATTGCTGGTGGTGTGTAGGTTTCCTGGTCTATATTTGGATAGTTTAGACCATTTAGGAAATAGTTTTGGGTTTAATACTGAGTGATTCTAGTTCCTGTAGATAAGCATTGTGGCTTTCTTTTGTCATAGAGGGAGTTCTGTAGCTACCTATTATATGGTACAGGACATTTCTGATAGTTATTTGGACATGAAGAAGCTCTTGTGTATCCTGCTGCTTTACCAGCCTTGATGTGAGTTGCTTCTGGATGTAGACCGAGACACCTCCACCTTTGAGTTTTTAGTAACTTTTGATAAAAGATGCATATCATAACATTCATATTCATCCAAATTTTAGGTGTTTCTTAGGGTTCTGTGTATGGATCACATTATTTGTTTTCTGCCTTAGCCTGTGGGCCATCCACTGCTCTAACGATGTTCACAAAGTGTTTAGTTTTTGTAATAGCCCACTAAAGACCACAGGATATTCACATTTTTCCATAATTTTGTGACTTGCTTATCTTTTCAGAGTCTTTTCTCAAAGTTCCGGGACTCTATCTCTCTCTTGGGTCAGGGATTTAATACACAGGCTGGAATTCCAACAGAACATTCAAATTTCTCTCTCTCTGACTCCCTGTCATGGGATTGTTTTTCTTGAGTGCTTGCTGGACACCTCAGAACAAAGAGCTTTTCTTCTACAGGAAAAAAATATATCTGTATCTAGATCTTTTTCTGGGGTTTTCCACTCAGACTTCAGTCTCTGTGAGGGTATACCTCAGAATTCTGGGTCTCATGGCATCCACAATACCTCTTGCAAGAATCCACATGAGAAAGATACAATGGCATTTGAAATATTTTTGGTCTTGGCATCAACATCCACTGACTTTTCAAATTCCAGTCTTGGGATTCGTCAAAAGGGAAATCACATAGCGGAGACATCAGATTTCTTAGATCCAGGTCTCCCATTCTCCCCTCCTGCTCCAAAGCAGTCAGTCACAATAGAAGACTCAGAATTTGCTTGGGGAGCATAAAAGTGCGCAGTCTTTAGGACAAAAAAGAGAGACCAAAACACATAAACATATAAGAGACACTACATGCTATAAATTCTGTCAGCTTTCTGAAACATCTGTGGTCTCTGGCACCTCTTCAAGTATTTACAGATAACACCACAGTGGTGTGGGAACATAAACAAGCATAGGAAAATAACTTTACAGCAGTCTCACCCTATAGGTATTTTACATTCTTCACAGCATAATTGCGTGACAGACAAGCTGAGCAGTACTAGGGCAGGCCTTCAGGAATGGAAAAGTAAGCAGGGGTTGTCTGAGATTTGATCCATTTGTGGGGAAACTTCAGGTAGACCTTTTTCCTTATTGTCTAAGCAATCAGCTGGCAAAAATCTGTTCGAGGACTCCATGCAAAAAGACCTTGAAGACAGATGCCTTTTCTTTTCCTTTGACAAGAATGTCTTCTATACTTTCCATCCTTTCCACTGATTTCCAAGGTACTTCTGATGATTTAGAAGGACTCACAGAGATCATTGTGGTGACCCTCTTCTGGTCCAGGCAAAAGTGGTTCTCCCTTCTTCTGGAATTAGTCAGGGAGAATTACCATGAGCTTTCTCACAGGCTGCATTTACTCACCCAATATCAGGGCTGTTTGATACATCCTGACCCCAAACAACTGCAACTGCTTGGATGATAGGGTCTTAATTCCTTTAAGGCACCTTTTTTGAGGATGCACATCAGGAATTAATAATGACAAGAAAGCCTGCTACTAGAAAATCATATATTAGCAAATGGAAAGCATTTTCTAGTTGGTGCCAACAAAAAAATCAGCCGTCATCATTCAGGGCTAGTGGTTCTCTAGTTTTACAGTATCTGTGTAAGTTACAATCCTATGATCTGTCTTACTCCTCATTCAGGATTCAGTTTGTCATCCATTTCAGCATATCTACAAATGGACCCCCCTCTTTCAATGCAGTCTCATGTGAAGATGTTTTTGAAAGGGGTTCTGCATAAGAAGCCTCCCAGAAAACCAGTGGCTCATCCTTGCCCCATTTGAACCAATTAATCTGGCTGACTTGAAGTTCTTAATATGCAAATCAGTTTTACTGATTGCTCTGCATTCTTCAAGAAGAGTATCTGAGTTGCAAGCTGTTATGGTGGGTCAACCTTGTGTCATTTTCCACAGAGACAGGATTTCTTTGATAACTAATCTTTCCTTTATGCCTAAAATGGTATCCAAGTTTGCTTGAAGCTGGTCTGTTGAACTCCCTGACTTCTTTTCAGAACCTAAAAATGAGGGAGAAAAGATATTACTTTCACGAAGCAAAATCTTTTGGAACTTTTGATCAGTTGGTCATTTCTTATGAAGGTGAGAAGAAGGGATAGCCTTTGTCAAAGCTGACTATTTCCAAATGGCTGTCACAAACTATTAGCTTTTGTTGCTCCCACCACAACAGAACAATTTCAGGCAGGGTCAAGGCTCAATCTATCAGGGCGTTGGCTTCATCTATGGTTTTCTGAAAGGTTTAGACTCTATATGTATTGTAGAACAGAAGACTGGTCCTCTGTGCATACTTTTACAAAGCACTATAAAATGCAGTCCTTTTCCAGGTCTAGCTCACCTGTGCTTGGGCCATTCTCCAGGAGCTACTGGACCCTTCTCCTTCCAAGTTTCAGTTCTTTTAACCAAAGGTAATCTACCCATGTAGCATAGGCTACTGCAGCAGTGATCATTAAGGAACATAGTAAATAAACTTACCATAACAGTAGATGCTCAGAGGATCACTCCTGCAGTAGTTGCTCCCTCTCTCCCTCCATTCCCCTTATTTTTGTATGTTTATTATGCCATGGTGTGAACATTTATTTTTCTTCCTAGCAATGTCCTCCTGAAGCATAACTTCCTTGTCTCAGCTGGCATTCTCTGAAGGGCTTGGCACCCAAACCTGACTTTTCGTCAGTTCAGCATTAGCTGACTAATGATTTGGGAACATGGAAGATGCCCTGAAGCTTTAGACACTAGGTGGTAGGATACAAACCATATAGCTTAGGCTATTGCAGCAGTGACCAATCAAACATCTACTGTTATGGTAAGTTTACTTATACAAGTGTACTTTTAATTATACATGAAATCTCAAAGGTAATAGTAGAACAGCTGATAGATGAAGAAGTTTGAAGAAAGTGAGCTGGTACTGACCATAGCCTGAGCTTCTGAAACCCCTACTTAGTGAGATCATTGTAAACTGTATGGAAGGGTAATAGGGAACACTACACCAATTAAGAAGTGACGGAGATGCAGTAAGCTGGGAAGCAGAATTAGGAATTGTATTTCCTAGTTTGTTCACCATCTTGGTCAGGTGGAAGCAATGGGAAGGTGCCATACAGCATCACTTTGTCTATGTTTAACAGTTTTTAGAACTGTCACCTGAATTGTTTAGGAATGTTGACGAGCTAAGCAATATTAATTAATACAGTCTGTAATTAGTAAAATATAACACGTAGAGGAAATAATATTTCTGAAATAGAATGCAAGTGCCCCTGAGCAGATGTAGAGTTGCTGTACTCAGCCCCAAAATAATCAGTAAGACACTACCACCTGATATCATATGCATGTTCATTTATTTACTATCCCACATGCGATGATGAATGTACTATTGAATAAACAAATACAGCAACTATCAACCTCATAATTTTTGCATTCTGGCACTTGTGAGAACGTGATAATCATGGTAAGCTAGATGGTTAATACACACCATGTGACATTTGTGGAATCTGACTGCTACTACAGTAGCAGACATTTACCTGACCATACATACACTGAGGTTATCATGGGTGAGAGAAACCACTTTTTAGGAGTCTTGTCATGGTATAGCACAAATAACATCAGCTTGTGGGCATGTAAGAAGCAACTTTATTTTTTATTTTATGCAGTTATTTTTCTTTCATTTGATAGTGTAAGACTGGTGTTAATTACTTGCATACCACTTAAACATCATGTACAAATAAATTGTTCCATCTATGCGATAAATGGCTGGTCGAGCAGGTTGTACAATATGTCATTCAGTCATGGTGTTTCTTAAGTATTATTCAGTGGCTTTTTAAACTATTTTTTCAGTGTTATGAAGAATAAGACATTGGTGTTCTTCCTGCCAGAGTACTTCCTGACTTTGCATCACAATGCTTGCTGTGTCATTCCTGCACTTTATGGAAAATGCATGGCTTGGAATGGGTGTTTTGTGTGTGCAGTACTGACATTTTATTTTTAAAATTGAATGGGCAGTAGTTTGCACACCACATTGGATTATTGAAGACATTCAGCAACTATGGAGGTGGAAGACAGCCCCATCAGAAGAATTTGTGTACTTTTAATTCAGGCAAGAATGGAGCTCAACTAAGTGCTGAATAAAAAAATGTTCCACTGTTACTTAGCTATTACCAAGCTTTTAACAGTCCTTCTGACCTTTAATATAGCAGTCTCCTTCACATTATATGTATATTTATTATCCCCAATATAATCCTTAAGCAGCTTCTTTAGATTTATCCAAACACTCATATTCTGTAACCCACAATGGAAGTTCATTCCACAGCCTTGGAACACACTAATATAACTTTCTCTTCTTACATATCTGTTGTATTTAATTTAAAAATAGAGTCCCTGTATCCTGTTGCAGAACATTGCTATTTTAAATTTAAGCCTAAATCAGCCCTTAGTTCCTCATCTACTGTAGATCTAAAAGACAAACACAGTCTGTCGCTCACTATTCTGTAAAGTATACTATAAAAATTAATTTCTTTAAGTCTGTCTTCACATAATAAGATGTTTATCATTATCACTGCTGCAGTAGCCTTTAGGCTATATGGGTTGTATCCTGTCCATGACAGAAAACTGGAAAACTTCAAAAAGCTGTGGCTGTCTCCACAACTTCAATCTGACTATTGATTGGACAGCCGTATGGAGGGAAATCAGCAGTTAGAGTGAAGATTTATCCAGTACCTTTTGCTGGCTCGAAAAGAAGAAGCTTAGAGGCTTCAAAGGAGCAGCAGCCAGCTTTTAGCTTCTTTTCTGGTGGATAAGTCCCCAGTGGGGAACCCTTCTAAGCTGATTCATTGCCCTTAAAAAACATGTTTTTGAATTCCACTCTAAGAAAATTTATATTATTTTGAATATCAGTAGTTTTCTGTCAGAAATTGCTGTTTTAGCTCTTGTTTAATAAGGAAATTATTTATGTGTAAAAATAGACTACTTGTGTAAACTCACAAAATTTAGTGCTGGAAAGTGTTTTGAATGGGTAGGGATTATTACAGGGTGTCAGTGTTTGTCTATACTTTTGTGACAACGTAGGTGCCATTTTTTTCCTCAGTCTACTTTTGTTTTTAATGGAGTTATGACAGGATTTTGCCATGCTGCTTCTGGATTACTGTGATAGAAAACTGTGTAGCTGAGTGTAAGTTTGAGTGTGCTACCTGTGTACACTTTTTGAAAACTTACCTTCTGACTGACTTATTCCAGAAACATGTACAGGCATTGAGACCTCCTTGTCATTTACAGCAAAGATACTTACTGTTCTGTCTCCCACTGTACCTTGAATGAAAAATAAACTTACCGAAGAGCACTTGCATAGACACTACAGGCTCAGTCAATGTCTCAGCCTATAGTGCAGTTGCCTGTAGTTGCCATTTGTCATTCCTCAGACCAGTCACTTACCGCTTCAGCTTTCTTTGGTGTAGTCCTTTCAGTCACCATGAACTAGGAGTCAGCCACATCACCATTGGCTGTTTCAATGGCATGTGAGAATCATCTTCTCTGGGTCAAAGAGAGATGCTCCAGGAGATGGTGCTTTGGGTAGCATGGTTTTGAGACTTTTAGATGGGGCAGTAGTACCTTCACTAAGTTGGTCTTCATCCGGAGTTTTTCCTGCAAAGAAAAAACAAAAGTTTAAACACTGTTTATCTGAAGACATGGTGACTATTAGAAAATATGATTTTCTTACCTTAGCCAGGCAATTTATTACAGGCTGTAAATCCTGCTGATAAGAAATCCTTATCTGACAATAATGTCAGCAGAGAAGTTCCTGAGGAAGATGTGTCAGAGGATTCTGATGTATACAGAGAGAGTGATTCTTCTCCTGCAGATTCCAAAGCCCAGCTCTCCTTGGAATTTTCTTTTTTGAGACAGTAGCCTGGATAAATGAGTTGTTCTGTGGGAACAGGTAGATATTAACAATGACCTGAGGAGATATTATATGTTGCAAACAGATATTTCTCATTCCACTCCTTTACCTCCTATTGTACCAGCCTTTGAGGATATACTCAATGCTGCCTGGAATAGGTTCATAGGTAGGTACTAGGCTATTGGCCCTGGGACCTGTACAAGCCCAGCTAAAAAAGGTACCCTGGCTTTTGCCACCCAAGAAAATTATTTTCCTGTGCCACTGTCGAGCAGAGCCACAGAGTTGATCCCCAGGGTGAATTTCCTATTTCCCATCCAATCACCAAGATTTTTCTTGAAGAGTGCTAATGAGGAGCTTTGTTTGATATAGATAGGTAGTTTATTCCAGAGAATGGGAAGTGTCTGGGACAGGAATCTATCCCTCCGGCATGTTCTGTTTATTGTGGTGACAAGGTTTAGGTCCCTAGAGCGTGTAGCTTGGAAGGATTGGGATTTCTTTAAGTGGAGCATGTCCAACAGCTCTGGGTTTGACATAGCTTTGTATGTTAGGCAGAGAACACCTCTGAGTAGGCGATATGCGACGGAGTAAAGCTGGAGTTTTTTGAGATGGTCTGCATAGGGCAGGCCGGTAATCCTCTTTGTGAGGTATTTCTGCGGCCTTTCCAGTTGTTGTAGATGTCTTGTGAGGTACATACCAAAAGGGGCTTTGCACTCTATAATGGGTCTAATGAGTGATGAGTAGAGAGGAACAATGACCTCTTTTTTTCTGGATGAGAAACCTTTTGTGATGAGGTGTGCCACGTAGAAGGATTTCCTGACTACTGTGGTGATGTGATTATAAAAGGAGAGACTACTGTCCACCTGTGTCCCAAGGTCTCTTATCACACTTTCAGTGTTAAGTATACTACCACCTATGTTGTAGTTCATGGGTACAGAGATTTTACCAAAGGGGATGACAATGCACTTTTTGGCATTGAGCTTGAGGCCATGGCTTTGACACCAGGCATCTGTCTCAGTGAGGCCCTTTTGTAGGATGCCCACATTGTTAGGAGTTTCGATTATGGCTCCTAGTTTGCAGTCATCTGCGAACATCGTTAGTCAAAGACCTTCTGTGTTAGCCTGTACTTCAGAGAAGTAGATAGCAAACAGGAGAGGACACAGGACTGAACCCTGTGGTACTCCACTTGTCACTGGTCTGAAGTTGGATTTGGAGTCTGCTACTTTCACAGTGTGGGTTGTGCCAGTGAGTCAATTGGTAACCCATCTTGTGACATAGGGATTTATACCTAGTTTAGTGAGTTTATCTATAATTCCAGAGTGGGGGATGGTGTTGAAAGCCTTGGCAAGATCTAGATAGGCTGTGTGAATCACCTTACCTTTGTCAATGGCTTTGGTGACTGCTTTAAAGAAGTCTATCAGGTTTAGGAGACATGATCTGCCTTTTGCAAACCAGAACTGGGTGGGGTCCAGAGTTTGGAGATTACCAATGTCTTTGTTTATAAGTTCCATGATAATACGTTCCATGGCCTTGCAGACCAGGCTTGTCAAGCTAATGGGGCGGTAGTTCCTGGGGTCCATGGTGGCTCCCCCCTTGTGGAGTGGGATAACTGTCGCTGTGTGCCATTCAGCAGGCACAAAGCCTGAGGTGAGGCTATGATTGAACATGGTACTTAGGTGGGGTGCCAGTTCGTTTTGTAGTTCGTGTAGAATGCAGCCTAGGACTTTGTCAGGTCCCATGGATGCTGTGTTCTTGGCTTTGGAGAGTGTGGTTTTTACCTGTGCAGCTGTGATTACAGGAACTTTGCATTCTTCCGTATAGAGATGGGCTCTAGGGCTCTTGAGGGGGGTAAAGTTAGCACTAAACCTATCTGCCAGGATGTTGGCAATATCAGTTGGGTCTGCATATTTAGTGCCATTGTGCTGTAACTCAGAGCAGATCTGAGTGTTGCCATTGAGATTCTTGACATAGCTATAGAATGCTTTGTGGTTGTCTTTAGAATCAGTGGCAATTTTGGTTTTGTAACTAGCTTTGGAGGATTTTATCAGGGATTGCAGCTTCTTACTGAGGCTGACCAGGGAGCTGCAACAGTTTTTTCCTTCTGTTGTACAGTTTGTTTATGACAGGGGACCACCAGATTGGCTTACTTTTTTGAAGGATAGTATCTTGGTTCTGTTTGGGATAGCATGATCCATGCCCTCATGTAAGTGCTTATAAAGTGCAGTTGTGTAGGATTCAGTAGTCGTAACTGTATTGTTCATCTGCATGGGTGTCATGAAGTTCACCACTTCTGTCTTAAGAAGCATGAAGTTGGCTTTGGAGAAACTTTTTACCATGGTTTCCTTAATGGGGGGTGGGGGCAGGATATGGATATCTAGGGTAATTAGCTTATGGTCGGATCGGACTAATGAGGCATTGCCTTCAGGTGTGGAACACCAGCCACTCATGTTGGTAATGACTAGATCTAGGATATTGTTGTCCCTGGTGGGGGTGTGGATAAGTTGATCCAGGGCATTGGAGTTTATGAATTCCAGAAAGCATGGAGCAAAGGAGTTGGTACATGAGTAGTCTTCCCAGTTAATGGTGGGGTAGTTGAAATCGCCCATTATTAGGGTGTTTGGTTGAACCCTAATATTTTTCAGTACATCAAGAAAAGAGGAGTGGGAATCCTGGGGCATGGTGGGTGATCTTTAGCAAGCTACAATTTGGATTGCAGTTTTGCCCAGAGTTAGTTGCACTTGGATAACCTTGGCTGCATTATGCTGAGCAACTAGCCTGGAGGTGTGGATATCCTTAATGAATATGGGCACACCTCCGCCTTTGGTGTTCCGGTACAGGTTACATGGCCGAAAAGTGTGGTATGAGTTATAGCCTGGTAGTGCAGGGGTGCTCTCTGGACCCTTGAACCAGGTCTCAGTCACTGCACAGATATCAATGTTGTCCATTTTAAGGAGTGCCTTGAGTGAGTGCATTTTGAGATTTAGACTTCTAACACTGAGTAGCATCGCCCTCAGTTTTTGCTTGCCTGTTCCTGTTACGGTGATGAATTTGTCATTTGAACCTTGCCTAAAAAAGGCACTATAGGGGCGGCAAGAACCTTAGCTAGTATCCAGAATCCCAGGGGTGACAGGTGCAGGCCATGTCTGGCAAAGCATTGTGGTCTGTTGACCATGTCATCCCAGGCAGACAGATACTGGATCCCTTTAGAATGGCACCAGAATAACCTGATTCTCAACTTTCAGTTCCCAAAATCCCATATAGAATTACAATGTTTTCAAACTAACAAACATTTCTTTTTCCACCTTAGGTCTGAACCTGCATCTATTTCTACATGTTCACCAGCTGGGAATAGACTGCTTGTTTCTACCAATTCTTACCCTGTTGATAAGGAAGGAAATGTATTAGTCATATTTGGTAAGAGAATATATACATAACCAAACGTTTGTCGATTTGAGAAAGTCTTAAATTTTACATTCAGCTTTACCTAAGGAGATTTTATTTGGTACATCTGCTACTGGGGTCATCAAACAATTTACTGAGAGAAAGAAATTAATATAGAGAGTTGACCCAGGTGTTTGGAATTTGGGAATTTATGTTGACAGTGACGTAACTTTTGACCAACATGTGTCTGTTGTTGTAAGAAAGTCATTATATATTGTACAGTTTTTAAACAAAGAGATTTTGTCTAGATCTAAGGATGTCTTTGTATCCCTTTGTTCAGCCCTCATTAGGCCATTCATTGAATATTTTATTCATTTATTTGACATTTGTTTACCGGGAAAGTCTGGCTGGGCCATAAAGTGCCCACTTTCATTGGAGGCCTGAGGTGAAAAGCTCCACAATCACAATCTTTCAAAAATCAAGTACAGAAATTTTAAATTACAAAGTATCATATTACACTACAAAACATCATGTACACATATTTAAAATCACAAAGTATCATATTACTACAAAACATCAAGTACGCATACTTTAAATCACAAAGTGTCATGTTACAGTACAAGACATGAGTGAAAAAATTTAATGAGAAAAGCATAGAACAAATGTTTCATAGAAGAGTGCAATGAAAACAATAGCATGAGTTGGGAAAATATGTGAGTAAAAACTCATTAGTCATATTATATGTCACATAGATTAGCATGTGATAAATGAGCCCTGAGGCAATTCTAATAAGATATTTAAAGAGATATTAACCACTACATGATTAGAGACAGTGAGGGGAAATTGAGTGATGTCTTAGTATGAGACAGGGAGTTCATATTATGGTTATAGAAAGAAGAAGGATGGACACGCTGATGTCCCACTCACCAGAATGAACAAGGAAAAGGTTACAGTAAGCTGCCTGTCAGGCGCTAGAATCTGCCACATAACACAAACACTCAGGTCACTCCAAAGCAAGTACAAATATGACTCAGTCATTATCCATGCCAGTGTGAATGACCTGAGATGTACCTCCCTGGACTACATGAAAAGAGACATAGAGGAGCTCTCTGATTATGTAGCCCAGGCCGGTATGACCCTGACCCTGAGCAGCATCTTACCCTCACCAAGAATGATGCCACAGTACAAAGACAAAATGATCAGCTTTAACAATTGGCTTAATTACTGGTGTCATTCTAAGGGGATCCAATGTCTGTCTGCTTGGGATGACATGCTTGACAAGCCACGCTGCTTCACAAGGGATGGCTTGCACCTGTCACACCTGGGCTTCCGGATATTGGCCAAGGCTCTTGCCACCCCCATAGTGCCTTTTTTAGGCAAGGCTCAAAAGACAAACCCACCTCCCTAGAAAACACAAGTGAAAAAAAACTAAGGGTAATGCTGTTCAATGCCAGAAGTCTAAACCTCAAGATGCATGCTCTCAAAGCTCTCCTCAGTATGGAGAACATCAATGTCTGTGCAGTGACTGAAACCTGGTTCAAGGATCCTGAGAGCACCCCAGGACTACCAGGTTTTACCTCATATCATGCTTTCCGGCCCCAAAACTTGGACCGAACCACAAAAGGAGGGGGGAGTATCCATATTCATCAAAGATACCCACACCTCCAGGTTAGTGGCAACACAGGAAGCATCGGAGACCATCCAGGTGCAACTAACCATAGGCAAAACTGCCCTACAGGTTGTAGCATGCTACAGACCACCCTCTCAAACTCAGGAACCCCACTCAGCCTTCCTGAAGACACTGGAGAGTATGAATGTCTCTCCAAATACCATTGTATTGGGAGACTTCAACTACCCAAACATAGACTGGGAACATTACTCAAGCCCCAACACCCTAGCCCAAAGGTTCCTAGAATTCATAAACTCAAATGCGATGGAACAACTAGTCACCACTCCCACAAGAGGAGATAATATACTAGACCTGATCATCACAAACATAGGGACAAAATGCTCCACACCGGAAGTATACCCCTCATTGGTGAGATCAGACCATAAATTAATCTCACTGGAAATCCACATCCCACCCCCACCCCCTGCACAAAAGACCACAGTGAAGAAGTTCTCAAAAGCCAACTTCACACTTCTTAAGACTGAAGTGGTATCCTTCAAGGCCCCTGGGCCAGTAGAAACCACAACCCACACCGCTGAATCCTTTATAAATGCCTTCTACGGGCACCTTCAAGAATGCATGGATCATGCAATCCCTAAAAAAACCAAGACCCATTCTCCCAAAGGCAGGCGCCCTGTCTGGTGGACCCCAGCCATTAAGAAACTTTACAACAGGAGGAGGAAGCTACTACATGACAGAGCAAAATCCCTAAAAGGGAAGGCATCTCTGATCAGTACTAGCAAATAACTACGATCACTCATAAAATCATCCAAGGCCAACTTTCAGAGAAAAATTGCAAAAGACACAAAAGACAATCACAAGGCCTTCTTTAGCTATGTTAGAAACTTGGGTGGAAACTCCCAGATATGCTCAGAGTTAGTCCAAAATGACACAAAATACACTGAACCCACAGACATTGCCATCATTCTGGCAGACAGGTTCAGTGCAAATTTCTCCGCCCCCCTCCACCCCAAAAGGAGAAATATCTATCCCAGCAGAGTGTAGCCTCCCTAACATCTCAGATGCCCAGGTGGGAGCCGCCCTCTCCAAAGCTAAAAACACAGCATCAATGGGACCGGACGGTGTCCCGGGCTGCGTGCTACATGAACTCCAAGAGGAACTAAACCCACACATAAGGCTGCTGTTTAATCTTAGCCTTACTACAGTATACGTACCCAAAGAGTGGCGTACAGCAACAGTGGTCCCACTCCACAAAGGCGGTGCTTCTTCGGACCCTGAAAATTACCACCCCATAAGCTTGACGAGCCTGGTCTGCAAAGCTATGGAAAGGATCATTATGGAACTCATAAACAAAGACATTGGGGACCTACAGATATTGGATCCTACCCAATTTGGCTTTGTCAAGGGCAGATCCTGCCTTTTGAACTTGGTCGACTTTTTTGAAACAGTCACTAAGGCCATTGATGAGGGTAAGGCAGTTCACACAGCCTACCTTGACCTTGCAAAAGCCTTCGACACAATACCCCACTTGGGCATCATAGACAAACTCACCAGCTTAAATGTAAACCCATATGTCACAAGATGGGTTGCAAACTGGCTCAAGGACAGAACCCACAAGGTCAGAATTGCTGGAGCCATGTCAGACTCTAGGCCAGTCACAAGCGGTGTCCCACAGGGCTCAGTCCTGGGACCCCATCTTGTTCGGCATTTATTTTTCCGAGGTGCAAGCAAACACAGGAGGATTGTGGCTGACAAAGTCCGCAGATGACTGCAAACTGGGCACCATAATTGATACTCCAGCGGACACAAGCATCCTTCAGAGAGGCCTCATAGAAATGGATAATTGGTGCCAGAGCCATGGCCTTAAACTGAATGCCAAAAAATGTATAGTCATACCCTTTGGGAAAAACAAGGTACCCACAAATTACCACATAGGTGGTAATCCATTAAGCATGGAAGAGGTTATCAGGGACCTAGGGACCCAAGTTGACAGTAACCTCTCATTTGACACTCACATTGCCAAGGTGGTTAGGAAGACCTTCTATATTGCCCACCTTATCATGAAGGGATTCACATCTAGATCAAGAGAGGTCATTGTGCCCCTGTACTCTTCTCTTATCAGGCCCATGATTGAGTACAATGCCCCATTTGGGATGTATCTTACCCGACACCTGCAGCAGTTGGAAAGACCCCAAAAGTTCCTCACCAAGAGGATAAAGGGTCTCAAACATATGTCATATGCTGCCCGGCTGAAGAAACTCCAGCTCTATTCAGTCGCATACCGCCTACTCAGAGGTGATCTATGCCTGGTACAAGGCCATGTCCAATCAGGAATTAATGGACATGCTCCACCTCAGAAAATCCAAATCCATCAGAGCCACGAGAGCAAGAGATTTGAACCTCAACACAGAAATAAATAGGACATGCTGGAGGGACAGATTCATAACCCAGAGGCTCCCTACACTCTGGAACAGAATCCCAGTCCATGTTAGGCAGAGCCCCTCACTAACTCTGTTCAAGAGAAATCTTGACGAGTGGATGGGAGATCGTAGGTTTACCCCAGGGGTCATCTCTGTGTCACTACTAGACAGAGGCTCAGTAAACTAAACCCTAAATGGGCATAGTATTCTCATCCCAAGGGATGGCGAAAGCCACACACACTCTGGATAGGCTTATAAATGCCCTAGGGCAGATAGCCTAGTACGAACCTATGAACCTATGAACCTAAGAAAAGGAGATTATAAGAAGAGTGCAGAGCGGGGTGTTTTAAGGTAGCTTAGGTGAGAAGGGAGGAAAGAGAAAGAGGTAGAGGAAAGGTCTGCAGAATGAAGTGGTAAGGTAAGATAGTGGGAAAAAAGCAAGGAGTGTAGTAGGAGGCTGCAGAGGGTTGTGAAGTGTTGTTTAGGTTGAAGGGGGTGAGTGAAGTATAGTGTGTAAGTTCAGCCAGAATTCCAAGATTTTGTAAAGTATTCTTTTATACAGCATTTAAAGGTGGGTGGGTTAGAAATAGTTCTGGTGGTTAGAGGTAAGGAGTTCCATGTTTTGCTAATGAGTACAAGTATAGCTTTGTCCAGGGGATTTGTTTGGTTTATTTATGGTGAGAAGTTGCTTGTCTTCTGATCCAAAAGTTTTTTATTGAAATATGTGTTGATTAAAGGGGTAAGAGTTGGGCAGGCATATGATTTTATGTATTGTTATAAGTTGAATGTTGGAGAGGTGGAGGGGGAGTTCCAGCCAGCAAAGGGTATGCAGAGCTTTACAGTGATGGGTAAATGAGGATGAATTGCTAGCAAACTTGGCAACTTTTTGTAGCAGCTTTAAAGTTTGTTTTTTAATAGAGGATTGTAAATTGGATAGAATTGGATCTCCACAGAGTAGGGAGGGCAGAAGGTAGGGTTTGGCTAGAGTTATTTTTATGGGTGTGCTCAGAAAATGTTTGTTTCTGTACAGCATGCCTGGTTTTGATGGGTTTTCTTGATATTTCTTTGGATGTGGAGGTCAAATTTAAGGTTTTTATCTATTATGACACCTAATAGTTTGGTATGGTGGACTAATTCAATTTCAGTGCCATTTGCCAAAATGATTTTGAAAGATGCTTTGTTAGTAGTGTGAGTTTTGGAGGTAAGGAGGAGTAGTTTGCATTTTTATGAGTTGAATAGGATTTGTACTCTTGTAAGCCAGGTTTCAATGGAGATGACAGCATGTTGAGTGATTTGTTGGAGATGAGTTAAGGTGTTTGAAGAGCAGATTATGGTAGAGTCATCTGCATATTGAATCAAGATGAATGTAGGTTATTTATAAAAATATTGAATAGTAGAGGGCAAAGGATGGATCCTTGTGGGACTTCTGTGGAAGTGGGAAGGTATGCAAAAATGGATCCTTGCCATTTTACAGCTTGTTGCCTGTTGGCAAGGTAGCTACAAAACTATTGAATAAATGGAGATGAAAAACCCTGGGTGGAAAGATCATTTAGGAGTTTACTGTGAGAGACCGTGTCAAAGACTTTCAATAGCTCTAGAAATACTGTAATACTGTAGTTTATTAGGGTTGCAGACTTCATTGACAGTATATGTAAATGATAGTAATGCAGTGGAGGTGCTCTGCTCTGGACGAAATCCATGTTGCTTATTGATGATTAGCTTATTTTCTAAGAGACAGTGGTAAAATTGTTGACATATACATCTTTCAAGGATTTTAGAGAGGGGAGACAGGATGGCTATGGGACAGAAATTTGTAATGTCAGACTAGTTACCTCTTTTATGTAAGGGGATAATGTACACCATTTTCCATAAGTTAGGGACACAGGATACTGTTACTGAGCTATTATGCGATTGCATCTGCAGCTAGATTTAACTATTCTGGGGGAAGGTTTTCAAATGAGGAGAAAAAGTTTTAGTTTATGCAAAAGCATTTTTATGAGAGTTATAGAAACTGGTTGAAGAGTAAAGTGGGTGGAGTTATGTGTGTGTGTGTGTGTGTGTGTGTGTGTGTGTGTGTGTGTGTGTGTGTGTGTATCAGAGAGGTTGTAATTAGGTGAGTTTTGTGAAGGAAATGTGCTAGGGTCTAAGGTACAGAAAGTTAGCTGTGTAAAGGTGTGGTAGGTTTGAGGTTAAGTTGGCTGTGCATTCTATGAAATATGTATTAACATATGTAGCTGTTTGAAGAGGAGGAATGTCTGGATATAGGCTGGGATCCTTTTTTGTACCTGGCTTGATGCCATAGGATATGGTGGACCAGAATTTTAGGGAATGTTTTATGACTATCTTGTATGTGAGTATAATAACACTTTTTATCTATATTACCTTGTTTCCTGACTTGATTTCATAGCTGTCTAAATAGTTGCCAATTTTTGTCATTTTTATTCTTTTGCCAGTTAAAAAATGCTTTGTCTCTGTCTTTCATAAGGAGTTTGCATCAATTGGTGAGCCATGGAGTTTGCTTGTTTTTAATTGTTTTTGTATGGGGTGGGGCTAAATTGTTAAGAATGCTTAGAAATGCTGCATTGGAGTATGCACCTGCATCATTTAAAAGAATATTTTTAGGATGCACCAGTTAACTGCTTTCAGAGCTTCAGTGAAAGACTCTTTGGAGAAATTGGAGAGAAATGGTAGGAATGGAATAATAAGGAAGCATAACTTTTTCCAGCAAATGGACAGTCTAATACATCTCCTTCTGTCCCTATCTCTTGAAATCTGTCCTAGAAACTGTCTCTTTACATTCTCCTTTGACTGCTAAGAATTGTTCAGGAGGGGTACAGTTGGCAACAGATGCAAATACTTCCTTTCAGAGAAGTGCCTCCTCATCCTCAAAACCAAACATTTTTCCCCAAATTCATTAGCACTGATTTACCCTAAAGGGGGCAAAGGCGTCTATTCCAGAATGCTTATTGCACCAAAGAAAGAGCCTTCTTGTAGACCAGTGCTAGATCTTTCCTTTCTAAATATATTTGTGAAAGTACCAACATTCAAAATGTTGACACTTTAAAATCAGTTACTTCTCATTTCCAAGAGGCTTTATGGTAACTTTAGAACTAAAGGATGCATATCATCATATTTCCATACTCACAGGTTTCAAAAAGTTTTTCATATTCTCTGTGTCTGGGTCACATTTTCAGTTCTCTGCATTACCCATGGGTTATCTACAGCTCTTGGGGTATTTACATTGTCTAACTCCTGTTATAATTCATTGCAAATTCAGTGGTATTCCAATATTCATTAGATGAAAGATTATCATGCAGAGTCCTTGCCCAGATATCAAAAGCCTTATAATGAGTTTTTTCACTTCTGACCAGTGTGGGATTTCAGATAAATGCTCCAGCCACGTTTTTTGTGTACTTTTTTGATTGTCAGTGCTATATGTTTGTCGATCCTCAATGCGTTGTCACTAGTGACCCCAAGTAGTTTTGTTTGTTTGACAGGTTCTATTTTAGTGCCACTGGAAGAAAGCATAGTAAGAGGAGGTTGATTGTTTAGAATGGAAACATTTGAGAATACCATGAGCTTAATTTTATTGGGATTTAGAATAAGATGATGGGTTGCAAGGTAGTTTTCTATATTGCTAAGGGTAATCTGAGTTTTTTCTTGAAGTAAGTTAATATTGGGAGCAGAGCAGATAAGGGTGGCATCATCTGTGTATTGTATGATATTGGCTGGGAAAGTGGCTGAATGGAGATCATTAGTAAAAATAGTAAAGAGTAGACGCCCACGGGTCGAGCCTTGAGGGACTCCTACTGATACAGGAACCTGGGGAGAGTTTGTTATCCCATAAGGTAGCCTGGTTACGATTTGAGAGGTAGCTATGGAACCAGCTTAGGGTTTCATGGTAGAAATTACAAGAGGCCAGTTTATTTTAATAAGATTTGATTAGATACAGTGTCAAAGGCTTTTGACATATCAAGGAAGGTTGCAGAGACAAGTTGGTGTCGTGGTTGTTTCTGAGCTGATTGATAGAGTTGGTAGTAGTTATAAGGGCTGTATTAGTACTGTGCTTCTGCCGAAAGCCATATTGTATATGAGATAAAAAGTCATTTGTGAGGAAGTAGCCTAATATTTGTTTGTGGATACACTTTTCTAGTATTTTAGCTAAGGGCAAGAGAATGGCTGTTGGCCTATAGTTAGAAATATCTTTAGAGGATCCTCCTTTATGAAATGGGATGATGTAGGATATTTTCCAGAGGTGGGATACATACTGTTCAGAGATAGAATGATTGATTAGTATAGATATAGGGTAGGCAATGATGGGGCAGCTAGTTTCAGAAAATCTCCAGGTAGTTGATCAGCAGCAAGATTGCACGGTTTTACCTTTGTAAGTATGTTTTGTATGAAACTAGTTTGGATGGGCTCAAATTTGAGATGGGAGGGTAGCTTGGTAGAAGGGATGGGTATAGAAAGAGGAGAGTTAGTAGCATTGTTTAGAAGTGAGGTTACTGAGGTAATAAAATGGGTATTGAATTGCAAGGCTATACATTCTGTAGTATTAGTTGTTGTTGGGACTGGGGTAGTAGGCTTTCCAAGTTTAAGAAAGTGTTAACTGATTGACAAAGTTTGGGGGGATTTGTTTGGTATTTTAGTTGACAAGATTGAAAGTATTTTTTTTATCTAGTTTGATTTGTTTCTTGGCCTGATTTTGTAGCTGTTGGTATGTTGCAAGATTAGCATTACTTTTGTTAGAACGATAACAAGACCAAGCTCTGCCTCTTTCCTTGAGTAACAGTAGTGTTTTTTTTGCTAACCAGGAAAGTATTTTGTTTTTTGTATGAATTTTCCTGTGTGTGACAAGCTCATTTAATGTTTGTAGGAAAATATTGTTAAAATATAGCACCACAAGGTTCAGTTTTAAAGTTTTCAGAAATGCCCAGTTATGTTGTTGTAGGATAGTATTAAAACATAGATGGGGAAATTTGCTTTTTGTTCCAAATATAGCTGAATGTGATATTACTACAGTTATTTGAATTTTTTCTTATTAGATACGTTGGGAAATGATCACTTAAAGTGTCAGGTAGACAGCCGGCTTCATATTTAATATTAGCTTCATTTGTTAGAATCCAATCAAGGGTGGAATGTCTATTTGTGTGCTTGTCAATGTGTGTCGGGTAGAGTATGTATTGGTGAAAGTTATACAGGTTTATAAAGTTTGTTGGAGAATTAGAGGAGCAAGTGAGACAGTCAAGGTTAACGTCACCAAATATTATTGTTTCCTGATTAAAGTTAGAGGAGGCCCATTCAAGGAAGTTTTCAGTATTTTGGAGGTTATTAGCAGGGGAGGTAGACAGCTATAATGATAATAGATTTGTGTTTAAGTCCAGTCTAGCAGTTATAGTTTCTGCATTAGGGGGATTGGGTGGGATGGAGTTAAGCTGACCTACCTTAAGATTATCTTTGATCATGATAGCAGCTCCCCCACCATGTTTACATAATCTAACGTCTCTGATGATACTATATCATTTAGGGAGTATTTCTTTAGATTTTATGGGGCTTAAGCCAGATTTCTGTTATAATGGCTAAGTCTGGGGTGTAGAGGGCAATGGCTGTTTGAAATTCCTGGATTTTATTAAGGAGGCTTCTAAGGTTGAACTTCATGATAAGAAGGCCTGAATTGGATTTTTTTAGAGGTACTGTGGGAATAGAATGGAAGTTGCTATTTGTGAATAGTGGGGGGGGGTGAGTTATAATGAGCAGAGGTTGCAGGACCTGGTTAGGATGGATATCAGACAGTAGTTTGATGTAAGTAAGTGAGTGCAGGATAAGAAATTTTAGCTTGGAAAGTAATCTATTGTATATGTACAGGTTTTTGGTAGTATTGTCTGTGTGACAACACTTAAGGGAGAAAAGTAATGTCAGAGAAGGAACAAAAAGATGTGGGGTGATCTGTAAAGGGGTCTTACTATGATAATAGTCTGGTATAATGGGGAGAGTTGGAGAGGGATAATATGTGAGATGGTAGGTATGGTATGAGGAAGAGTACATGGTAAGGGAGAGTAGAGCTAACAAAAGAATTAGAGAGATGCTAAGTTTTACAGGTAGATATGTGCATATAGAAGCTTTGTGGGTTAATGCCAAAGAAGATCTTCTTAGGAGGTGTCGATAAGGTTTAAATAGAGGATGTTAGGAAGACTAATGGAGTAGTGATAAGACTAAGTATAGGATGAGTGAATGTGTAAAAAGCAGGTTCATCTGAGAATGTGGGGAACACCTCAAATAGATCTGTTTGCCTGATTTCAAAACCAATAACTGAACAGGTTATGTCCAAGGGCTTCTTGCAGGCAAGCTCAGAAAACAATACATTTTCATTCCTGTCATCAGTAATGTTCCTTTATGCCTTTCCACCATTTTCATTGCTATCCAGAGTAATTCTGAAGATTCAGAACTCTCTAGAAATAATTGTGTTGATTCCATTTTGATACATGTAACATTAGTTCTCCCTTCTTGTGGAATTTACCAAGGGCAGTTACCACAAATTTCATCTTAGATTGGCTCTACTAACACAAGACATGGAAAGTTTGATACACCCTAATCTTAAACATCTTCAACTAACTGTCTGGATGATTTAGTTTTGTTACCTTTAAGGTACCCCTTTCATGAGGACATGCAGAAGGTACTAAAAGAGGCAAAAAAGTCTGCTACTAGGAAATCTTATATTGGCAAGTGGAAGAGGTTCTCTAGTTGGTGCCTTGTGAATAACAAGGGTCCTATCTAGCATGCTGAAATACTGAGTTACTCTTCTCTGGCCTCTCTTATTCCTCTATCAAGGTACAAGTTGCAGCCATTTCAGCATGTCTGCTCATAGATTTTCCACTTTCTTCTCATTTTTAGTGAGACAGTTTCTGAAGGGAGTCTTATACCTGACACCTCCTTGCAGAGGTTGCTCTTTCTTTGGATCTTAACTTTGTGCTTGAAAAATTAACTGTGTCTCCTGCTCATCAGACATATTTGAAGTACATTACATGGAAAACGGCTCTTCTATATGCTCTGATATCTGCAAGAAGAATATGTGAGTTTCACATTCGAATGGTGGGTGAGCCTTATCTTTTTTTTCCAGGCATAATGGTTAATGCTTATCATGCACAAAGTGCAAGGTTTGATCCTGACTTTCGGCTAATGCCTGTATGGAGTTTGTATGTTCTCTCCGTGTCTCTGTTGGGGTTCCTCCCACCTCACAAAAACATACATTGTTTCCATTTCAAACTCACCCAAGAATGGAGTTGTGGGCAACCGCTTTGGCCTTCTACTGTGGTGCTCAGTATCCTCAAGATAGGAGAAAAATGATCACAGTCTGCACTCCATGGCAGGGCTTGCCATTCAAAAGTGTAAGATATGGCTCTAGGTGATTCATTTGTGTTGACTAATGTCATCCAAAATGGGCATGGGCATGGGTATTTGCTGGTGATAAGTGGGTTGAGGACCTATCCTGCTCCGACCTATGCCAGGAACCCATGCTAAGGGTATATGTGCCTCTTTTGGACAGTGTGTGCCCACCACAAAGCCCAGTAGCCTTGTGTCAATAAGCTACTGGCCAGCCACTGTCCATTTGGCCAGTTTGGGTTACCTAGGATAACTCTGAGAGTGAAAGCTGGAGGTAAAACCAATCAACCTACCAAATATGAACTAAGAATTGCTACACTCAGTGTAGGTCTACTGACAGAATGGAGCTTGGAAGTGGATGACATGGTGGTAAGGAGGAGGCTGGATAGTCTATGTATCCAGGAGACAACAGGGTGTAGAGTTCAGCAAGCCTCTTGACTTTGGGTCTACAGAATACTATACAGGAGAAGGACAAACTAGAAATTATGTGGGCATTGTGGTGAGGGAGAAGCTTCAGAAGACAGTGTGGGATGCCATCAGAATTAGTGATAGATTCGTGGCAGTCAGATGCCAATGTAATGACAGGGCAATATTCATAATCTCAGCCTATGCCTCACAGCAGAGTTGTGATAGTGAGGCAAAGAGTGCATTCATACAGTAGTTGCAGGATCTACTAGATAAAGCAAGGCAACATGAACTGCTGTTGATAATCGATGGCCTGAATGCACATAGCGGGACAGACAGAACAGAATATGAGGACTGCCTGGGTGGAGCAATAGGAATAAAGAAGGCAAAATCATTCTGCACTTCTCACTGGCAAATGGATTTATGGTGGCCAACACGTGGTTCAAAAAGAGAGACAGTCACAAAATCACATACAAGAGTGGCCAACATGCAACTCAGGTTGCCTTTTTACTAGTAATGAAAGAACAGTTGGGTAGAATCAGTGATTGCAAAGTCATCCCCGGTGAAACAGTTGGCCCACAGCATAAATCAGTGTTTGCCACAATCAGGGGCAAGCAATGGTCAGCGAAGGCTTTTATGTCAGCTGAAACCAGGCTGAAGATCTGGAAGTTGACTAGAGAGAAAGCACAACATTTCAAGAAATTACTCAGGGCTGTATCACCTGAAGAAGAAGAGAAAATAGGTAGAGTTGAAGAAGAATGGCAGCACCTCAAAACAGCATGTATGAGGACTAAAGAACAGCAATGCAGTCAAGCAAGGTATGAAAAAGGGGGACATAAGGATAGCTGGTGGTGAAATACAGAAGTCCAGGAAGTCTTCAAAAGAAAGAAGTATAGGAAAAAGTGGGAGATAGAAAAGATGGATCAGGCTAGGGGAAGGAATACTAGCTGGTTAACAGAGGGTAAGAGAGGAGTTTTAATAGCAAAGAACAAGGCATCAACTTCTGAAAAGTGACTCAATACATAGCACAATGAAACTATAGCAGGGTGCAAGGCAAAGACAGAGAGATAGAAGAAGCAACCCTTAATAAGGGGTGCCAGCAAAAGCTTGCTCATCAGTCCACAGGACATCAAAGGCAGATTGAAGGAGTATTTCTTGTAACGTCTGAATGAAGCAAACACCACAGAAGCTGTACTACCCCAGGCAAAGCCTACATTGAAAAACGAGGAGGAGCCTATCTCCAAAGAAGTAATATCAGTACTAAGGAGAAAGCAGCAGGCTGAGATGAGGTCTCAGTAAATGTGATAAAGATGTTGGGGAGAAGTGGCTCCTGAGGGTACCCATAGCAGTGAAAGGCGTATTCCAGATGACTGAAGAATAAGCATACTAGTGCTTATGAACAAAGGGGATATTCACAACTCTGGGCAGTACAGAGGTATCATACTCCTATCACACTGCATGAAAGTTCTGGAGAGAGTGATTGATGAACAGATACTTAGTAGTGGAAAGTAAGGTGGGAGATAAGCAGATCGGATTCACATCAGCATGCAGCACAACTGACCTGACATTTACAGTGAGACAGATAGTTGAGATGAAGCTTGAGATGAGGAAAGAGTCCAATTGGGGATTCCTAGACTTGAAGAAGACATATGATTATGTCCCATGAAAGCTGATTTGGGAGTCTGTGGTGGTTCCAGGTCCCAGACACACTGGACGAATTAATGCAGGCTATGTACAAAGACACAATAGCTCAAGTACAAATAGTGTTCGGTCTCACAGAAAGATTCCCAGTGGGAATGGGTATGCATCAAGGCTCATCTCTGAGCTCACTGCTGTTCATCCTGGTGGGGAAAGATCAGCAAAGTTGCTGTATGCAGAAAATGTGATATTGCAGGCAGACTCTAAGCAAGAACTTCACCAAAGAATAGGGGAATAGAATGCAAAACTGAAGACATATGGGATTAAATTGAGTATAGATAAGGCAGTGGTAATGGCAGCAAATGGTGGAGTTCAGATGAAGCTGAGACTTGAGGTAGATGGGGAAAATAGTTGAACAGGGCAACATCTTCAAGTATTTGGGAGATGTGGTTGAAGAGTAGGGAAATCTGAAAGAGGAGGTCAAAGCTAGAATTAGAGGGGCTGCAACTAACTGGCACGAAGTGTCAGGGGTAGCGTATGATAGAGGAATGCCCAATAAGCTGAAAAGTAATGTGTACAAAACAGTGGTGCAACCAGTACTACTGTATATTAGAGAAACCTAGGTAGTAAAGGCAGAGCAGTTAAGGAAGCTAGAGGTGATCGGGATGAAGTGCCTGAGATGGGTGATAGGATGCACACTGTGTGAAAGATGAATAAATTATGACATCAGAAGAAAAGGTAAAGTAGCACTGACTGCAGAAAAGCCCAAAGAGAACAGATTATATTGGTTTGGGCACAATGTAAAAAAAAGTAGAAGTCAGTCTGGTGAAGAAGATTTCAGACAGACAAGAAAAAGGCAAGAGGTGACAAGGTCATCCAGCAATGAGGTGCAGGTATCGGTGTCGAAGAGGGTAAGAGAGTGGCATCAAATAGAGAGAGATGCTGATAGTTGACATGAAAATAGGAAAAAGGGGGTTGATGAGGCGGATGATGATGATGATGATGAAGAGTCTTATTAAGAACAAATTCCTCATTCATGCCCAAAGTGGTTTCAGAGTTTGCTTTGAATCAAGCCATCAAGCTCCTGGTGTTCTGACCAGATGCTATGATCCAGAGAGAAAGAATTCTATTTACTCTGGACATGCATAAACAGCTCTAGTACTGTCTTGTCATAATTAAGTAATTTAGAAAAACAAATCAGCTATTTGTTTCTTATGATGGAACAAAGAAAGGACAACCCATGTCAATCTGATACATAACTCCAAAAAACAAACAACTGTAAAACAAATAAATAAGGTGGAAGAGTGGCCCCAAGCACACAAGACCGTTTATTACTCCAGATAGACCATTTATTACTCCAGATAAGCGCTTTCATCTGTGGTACACTTAAAATGGACTTTTTTCAGAAAAAAACACACAGACTAAAACACACTTAAATGGGCAATACTTAATTGAATAATTTCCCTCCAAAAATCTTTAAAGTAGCAGACTTGTTTTAAAAGGTAAACTATATCCTAACTTATATTCCATAAGATCTTTGTTAAACATACTACAAAATATATGTAATCATCAAAAGTGTTACAAAGAATGTATATGTTATTTTGAATATATTGTTTTAAAAACCACAAACTAAAATATTTAAACAAAATTCTGCATCAGTCACTGTGTGTGTGTGTGTGTGTGTGTCTTCGCTTTTTTTTAGGGGAAGTCGCCACAGCGAACTCCGTCCGCTAATGATTTTTACATGCTGGCACAACCTTCAACGAAGGACGCCTATTCACGCATGTCGCCACACAGTGGCAGCTTAACTGAGAATCGAGCGACGCCTTAACTATGAGGCCAGTCACTGTGTAAGTATTTTAAATTATCTAAAATTATATTCAATACAAAATTACTAAAATCGCAAAATTATGTTCATCTCTCCAAAGCCTTTAGCTTCAATAGACAATAAATAGAACTGATATCATTCAAACCCGGCCATGTACATGCCTCCAACTTCAGTTGCCAAACTAGCTCCTTTTTCTCCAAATAGAACCCTGTTGGACCTCCTCTTAGATTGTTCTTAATTCCATCTATAGCCATGTAGTTAAAAGAATGGTCAGGGTTATCCATAATATGCTTAGCTAAGGCACTAATCTCCTTTGCTTTCCTTATGCTGTATTCGTGTTCGTAAATTCTGTCTTGGAATCTACGTTCCATTTTGCCCACATAAAAACTTAAGCACAAATTACATGTTGCCAAGTATACTATATTTCTAGATTCACAATTATACTCGTTGTTCAAATTGTATTTTATACCCCTAATTGTAAATGCATTACTAATCTTATTTTTAACACAATAAGGACACCGTCCACATTTGGACATTGTTTTGTTTATGTTGTTAGCACTGTGACAATAATTAATCTGCTCAAAAATATTTTTAAAACACCACCCTCTTTGGTAAAAAATCTTAGGCTTTACATTAATATTGTCCCTTATTTGTTTATCATTCATCAGGATATTCCAATTCTTCTTAAAAATCCACTTGATGTATTCATAATCAGTAGAATATGTTGTAATTAAAGCTAATGTATATTGCATATTATTAACCTCAGTATGATGTTGTTCATGTATATTCCTGTGCTGGAAATAAACCTCCCCACTTTCCCAATCAGATAAAATAGGGATAAGGTAACTTTGTCTCCTTCTAGTACTAACCTCTGCTACCCATTCCTCAATTAAGCTGGATGGGTAACCTCTACTTTTAAACATTGTACCCATAAATTCTCATTCTTTCTCAAACTCATCATACTGTGTTATTATCCTTGCCTCCCTTACCAGCTGACCCTTCACCACAGACTTGTTCTGGTGATAGGGATGTGAGCTGGTACAGTGAAGGAAGGAATTAGAGTACATTGGCTTACAATATATAACCGAGACATATCTATTATTAAATGTGTCCTCTTTTAAGAACACATCTAAATAAGCTAGCTCGTCCTTACTGTGAGTAGCCATAAACTTTAGAATTTGTGTCGTACTGTTTATGTATTCTATAAATTGAAACACGCCATCAGTATCATCCTTCCAAATGATACAAATGTCATCAAGGTACCGTGTATATAACCTTAATTTAGATGTATGATCACTTTTCAGAACATTTGCTCCCAATAGGCCATAACTATGTTAGCAAAAATTGCTCCACATGGTGAGCCCATCGCTACTCCACTAGTATAGTTTCTTTAGGGTTACTCCTTTAGACCATAAAAATTCCACTATCCACTGTATTCCTAAATTCTGGGCTACCACTGTGTAAAGATCCTTTACATCAATAGGTACCATTATATCATCAGTGTGATACTCCAAATCTTTAATAGTATGCAAAAACTCCCATAAGTCCTTGCAAATTAGTTTATCATCAGATATTTTTCAGCTCTATTGTCTAAGAACTTAGCACATCCAGAGGTAACACTATTCTTACCATCCACTATCTGCCACATGGGGGGGTTAGAGATACTTTTGGGACTCCAAACATCATAGGCGTTTTGGGGGTAAGCATGTTAAGGTAGTTGTACTCATCCAAAGTTAAACTACCCTCTATAAGTAGGTCGTTAAGTAACCCCTTTATTTTATTTTTTGCTCCAGTGAGTTCATTCAAAGAGACTTCTCTATATGCTTCCGAACTCAAAATTTCAAAAATTCTTTTGTTGTAATCGCAAATATCCATAATAGCTAAACCTCCCCCTTATCCGGTTTCTTGATCCAGATTTTTTGGCCCTTTAATAAATCAACCAGTTGTTTTTCATCCTTATTTAAGTTGGTTTTCTTTAACACTTTATTAACCCTTCCTGTTGTATTGGAATGCAAGTTCCTCATATCTAGTTCACACATCTTATCAAACAATTGCAAGCTAGGGTATAGTGGAGGGGTTATATGCACTTGGTATTTTTAAAACATTTGTTGTAACATTTTCACTCATGCATATTAATTTCAAGTTAATTTTTCTCAAGAACAATTTAATATCAATTACAACATTTGAAACTTGTGCTCTTCTATCAGGGACAAATGTAAGCCCCTTCGATAGCATATCAACTGTTTCAATGGTAATCCTTAAGCTTGAAAAATTATACACTTTAAAGTCCTCTTGTGTGTTACATACCTCAACAACGTGCATCTTCCTCGTTACATTAGAACTGACAATTGCACTAAGTTTAATGTCCTGTAATATAGTTCCACTTAATTGCACTCCCTGCTGTTCCTTCGTTGAAACTTCTTCATTGGGGGTTGAGACCACCTGCTTGTGTTCCTCTGTTCCTCTTGGTGAAATTGTTGAAAATCCTGCTGCTGCAAAACATTTTCCTGTTGGCGAGATTGAGGATTCTGTTGTGGAAGCTGATTTTGCTTTTGTTTAATATGCTTAGATCTTCTGAGCAGCGGATATTCCTCGCCATAGTTTACTCCAGTCCCTTCCGCTTGTTGACTCTCACGGAAGTGTTCATTAGCCTCGTGTGCATTGGTAATGACGTGATTGTACTGAAAATGAGGTTGCTGCAAAACCTGTACAGGTCTATCATTCTTCTTATTCCCCCATGTCTGAGAATGGGGAGGGGCTGGATATGCCTTCACTTTACTGTAATCCTCATTATCCCTATCAAGCTTCAAGCTTTTGGTAGCTTGCATTTTATTTAAATGTTGTTCAGTGTTGTGGAAGATGCACATATGCTCTGCCTTTACCCCTTCATAATCATGATGAAACAGAGGATTTCAAGATAGCTATTGACTTTTGTTATGCCCACCATGCTATACCAGTTCTAGGCAGTATCAAAGCACATTCTATTTGAGCATTGCCTTCTTCGATGACATATTAGAAAGAGGTGAACTCTAGATGTATTATAGGGCATCTGCATGGTCCTCTGTACATACCTTTGTAAAACATTACAAACTGGATTCATTTATTTGGTCCAGGACATTCTCCATAGACTCCTGGATCCATATCCTTCCTTCTCCTTGGTTAGATAAGCTTTGGTAATCAACTCATATAATTAAAAGGCTACAGTAGCAGTGAAAATGATGGCCATAGTACAGTTGTATAAGTTAGACTTACCCATAACTGTAGATGTTTGAATTCCTGACTGCTACAGAGTAGCCAGACCCACCCTATATCCTCTTTATTGTGTATATAATTACTTAGAGGGATATAAACTTTTGTTTTAGCATTATATCTTTTTGAAGTTCAGGAAGCATACAATCCATCTTTACTTATGGGCAAGAAATTCCTGAAGAAACCTTCAGTCTGATTGCTGATTTACAGCTACAGAGCTGACCATCAGTAGTGAGAGTAAAGGTGTGTGAAGAAGCCAGAGCATTTGGAAGCTGACCAATTGTTGTATCCTGGGCAGGACACAACCCATATACACAATAGGTTATGGGTAAGTGTAACTTGTTCAACTGTACTTTTCTTGTATTAACCTTCTGACAGAGTTTGCTCTGTTGTGACTTTTGGTCTCTTATAGTTGACGCAAAAAAAAAAAAAAAAAAAAAGGAAAAAAATTTCAATAAGTGCTTAAAATGTGGGCACAAAAAAATCTCTACGAAATGCACACAATCAGTGTGTCATTTGCTTGGGGGTCAAACACCTCACTGCTGACTGCTTTATCTGTGAGGACTCCTGACAATGGTCCTTGTTGAACAGAAGAAGCAAGTTGGTAATTAAAGGCTTGCTGCCATCTAATCCATAAGCAGACAGGCACTGTCAGATTGTAAAGACAAGAATGGCCACAATAAGGAAAGAGACCGAGGAAAAGGAATCAATAAAAAGTGGTTTGAAATGGTCTCTTGGTGCTGTGCCCTCAAAAACTGCAAGTTTGGAGCCAACTGGTTCTTCAACTTCAGCTGTTTTTTTTTTTCCTTCAGCTCCTCTCTTTTTGTAACTGAGTGTCTTTGAGGATTAATCGCATAGACAAGCAATGAGAAGCACCCCTTCTGGCTGAGAAAGATAGCTAAGTTTCCCTCTTGGCCACCATGTCAGTCTTCACAGAAGTCCTTCAAGCTCTTCAGAAGTGCCTAGGATTTAGAATTGGATCCTATGATAAGAGCTTTCATCAAGACACAGATCAATATGTATGTTTTTCCATCCCCCTGCACTTTGAAGATGAAATGGGCTGACCCATAATCCACCTTGTTTGCTCACGGTTTCCTTGGTTCAACATTCATCTCTACCAGTATCTTGGCCAATCTCCTTTCCACAGCCATTGTCTATGTCACTGAGTGCTCCCCCCTTCCTTTGGCTCCAGTGCCTTTTAATCCAATTCTTTCTACTCTGAGTCCTTCAGATTCAATTGGCTTTTGGGGCTCATACCTTGTCATTGATTTGTTGACTCCATCTTAGCTTTCATGGTGCCATCTTCAGAGTTAAAGTCATTGGCTTTTAAGTCAGCAATGCCAGTTTGCTCTTCAAGTCCAGGTCCCTCTCGGCTAGACAAACATCTGACCTGCTAATCCTAAATCTCAACATAAGAAGTATTACCAATAAGCTAACAGACCTACATGCATTCATAGCACACTACAACCCTGATATACTTGCCATTACAGAAACCTGGCTTACACCCAGTATCCAAGATGAAGTCTTTCTTCCCCCAGGGTATAATACACTTAGATCTGATAGAACAAACAGGAAAGGAGGAGGAGTAGCCATTCTCTTTAAAACACCCTTAACCTCCAGCTCCTGCACACCACACCACCCACTTTTCAAACTGCTGAAGTCCTGTTTTCTGTCCTATCCATAAGAAACACCAAGAAGATTAATATAATATGCTGCTATATACCTCCAGGCAACAACTCGCTCATAATAGAAGACATCCTACACTGGACAAAGGACAATCTACCTCAGGAAACGATCCTACTAGGAGACCTTAACACTGACTGGGCAACCTGTAACTGCAGCAGGCCCTCTACACATATCAATCTATATGGGTTCTCTCAACTAATTAAAGAACCAACTAGAATAGATGAGAAAACAAAGAGAGAATCCATACTGGACTGGACACTAACCAACTATCCCAAACAAAACTATACAGTAGGCTGCCTCCCAGATGACTTAAGTGATCATCTCCCCACCTTCCTACTCCAGAAACACTCCAATCACCCCAAACCAGTAGTCTACAAATTTATGCGAGATGACCGTAACCTTACCCCACGATACCTAAATACTGTCCTAAGCCACTGCAACTGGGAACCACTACGGACACTCGGGTTAGACCAGGCAGTAGACTACTTCAATACAACCTTCTCTAACATCCTTAATAGTCTAGCTCCAGCAGAAAGATCAGAGTTAAAGCCAACTACGCACCCTGGCTAAATAGAGACACCAGAGCCTTACTAAAAGCTAGAGATAAAGCCTGGAAAATCTGGAAAACTGACAAAACCCCTAGCTCCAGACAATACTATCAACAGCTTAGAAACAAGGCCAAGGCTGAATCCAAAATAAACAAACAAAACTATTTTCTTAGCGCCCAAAGGAAATATTCAAATAGTCCACAAAAATTCTGGCATGCCATTAACTCCCTACTAAAGCCAGGCGAAACCACAACCCCAGCACCCATCTCTACTAACAATACCCTAGACAATAACCAAAAACATTCTACCTCAGTCACAACATAACCTATTCCACACCACCCCCTCTTTCAGCCTATCACCAGTGCCCACCTCAACTATCAAAAAACTCCTCCTAAAACTAAAGCCAACCACACTAGCAGCTGATAACATACCTGCTGCATACCTAAAATGGCTAGTGACTCCTTATCATATCCTGTCTCCATCCTTATCAACCGCTCCATACTAGAATCCTACATACCCAAACTCTGGAAAGTATCTCGCATCATTCCTCTCCATAAAGGAGGTAATTCTTATGAATTCTCCAACTACCGACCTATTGCCATCCTTTGCCCCTTATCCAAAATTCTTGAGAAATGCATCCACTTGCAAGTGATGACATTTCTTAACACACACAATCTACTATCTACCACACAACACGGTTTCCGTCCACATCACAGCACTACCACAGCCCTTTTATCTTTCACTAATTATATAAACCTTCACAGGAATGATAACAAATATGTATCAGCCATTTTCCTAGACCTCTCAAAAGCATTTGATATGGTCTCCCACTCCATTCTACTAGACTCACTAACATCATTATCCTTCACCTCCTCTACTATGGCCTGGTTCAGAAGCTACTTGTCTGACAGGCAACAATCAGTCCAGTGGAAAGGAACTCTGTCTACACAACTTCCAGCCACCATAGGTGTCCCACAGGGCTCTATACTGGGCCCGCTGTTGTTCTCTATTTTCACAAATAACCTCAAATGCTCTACACAACATGCCACACTCATACAATATGCAGATGATTCAACTCTGATCTGCTCCGCCTCATCTCCCACCACCCTACGTACACTCACTCAAGATACCTTTATCTCAGTAGAAAATGGATATCTGGGATCCAACTAATTCTAAATCCCAAAAAGACAAAACTGCTACTATTTACCCCTAATAGATAAAAAAAAACCCTCTCCTTTACCATAACCTCTAATGACGGCACCACCATCTCCCCTTCTAACCACACCAAACTTCTGGGCATTGAAATAGACAATAATCTCCACTTTGATGTTCACATCTCACATACCATAAAACTAGTACACAAAAAACTAGGCTCCCTATACAGGCATAAGTCCTTTCTCTCACAAAAAGCAAGTCACTCTTGCACAAAGCCACCTCCTCTCAACTCTATTATACGCAGCACCAGTCTTTACCCAAATCAGACAATGTGACCTAGACAAACTAGAATCATGCTACAATAAAATAGCCAAGTTTGCTACTAACTCAACCTATAGAACCCATCACTGTGCTGCACTAAAAGAACTAAAATGGCTTGAGCTACCACAGCTACTTAACTATCACCAGCTGGGCACAGCCTACAATATTCTTAAATATCCTGAAAAAAAACCCCTCATTATCCAACCTACTTACTATCTATACTACAAACCGATACCTAAGATCCAGTGAAAAATCTCTCCTCTCCATCACCAAGGCTAACAATAATGCAGAGAAAACTGCTCTACTCCCACACCGTTGCCAGAAATTGGAACTCTCTTCCCCTATCTGTGTCCACTGCCCCTCCACATCCATATTCAAAAACTCCCTCAAATCGCACCTTCTTAGTACATGGTTATGCCCTTGTATCACATAACCCTACCCATACTACTATTAACTCCCCAAATTCCTCTTTGATCACATGCTGGAGCTCTGATCCCTGTAGGCTTGGTCATCTGAAAGGGTACTTTTAACTGTAGAATCTTACTTGATATATTTTCTTTTCTTACCAAAGTATGACTGACATTGTCTTTTTACCCATGTTCTATATCTTTTACCTGGAGTGTTTTTATTAATTCTTGTTATATTACTATGCTCAGCATACATGATGTAACCTGTTTTGTGTATTATGCTGGATGTACTGTATTTGTATAACTTGATGTTGGAGCTTTTCTCCCCGGGCCTCCGCTGAAAATGGACCTGGTCCAGTCGGAATTTCCCGGTTAACAAATGTAAAATAAATAAAATAAATAATATCAATTACGACATTTGAAACTTGTGCTCTTCTATCAGGGACAAATGTAAGCCCCTTCGATAGCATATCAACTGTTTCAATGGTAATCCTTAAGCTTGAAAAATTATACACTTTAAAGTCCCCTTGTGTGTTACATACCTCAACAACATGCGTCTTCCTCATTACATTAGAACTGACAATTGCACTAAGTTTAATGTCCTGTAATACAGTTCCACTTAATTGCACTCCCTGCTGTTCCTTCGTTGAAACTTCTTCATTGGGGGTTGAGACCACCTGCTTGTGTTCCTCTGTTCCTCTTGGTGAAATTGTTGAAAATCCTGCTGCTGCAAAACATTTTCCTGTTGGTGAGATTGAGGATTCTGTTGTGGAAGCTGATTTTGCTTTTGTTTAATATGCTTAGATCTTCTGAGCAGCGGATATTCCTCGCCATAGTTTACTCCAGTCCCTTCCTCTTGTTGACTCTCATGGAAGTGTTCATTAGCCTCGTGTGCATTGGTAATGACGTGATTGTACTGAAAATGAGGTTGCTGCAAAACCTGTACAGGTCTTTCATTCTTCTTATTCCCCCATGTCTGAGAATGGGGAGGGGCCGGATATGCCTTCACTTTACTGTAATCCTCATTATCCCTATCAAGCTTCAAGCTTTTGGTAGCATGCATTTTATTTAAATGTTGTTCAGTGTTGTGGAAGATGCACATATGCTCTGCCTTTAACCCTTCATAATCATGATGAAACAGAGGATTTCAAGATAGCTATTGACTTTTGTTATGCCCACCATGCTATACCAGTTCTAGGCAGTATCAAAGCACATTCTATTTGAGCATTGCCTTCTTCGATGACATATTAGAAAGAGGTGAACTCTAGATGTATTATAGGGCATCTGCATGGTCCTCTGTACATACCTTTGTAAAACATTACAAACTGGATTCATTTCTTTGGTCCAGGACATTCTCCATAGACTCCTGGATCCATATCCTTCCTTCTCCTTGGTTGGATAAGCTTTGGTAATCAACTCATATAATTAAAAGGCTACAGTAGCAGTGAAAATGATGACCATAGTACAGTTGTATAAGTTAGACTTACCCATAACTATAGATGTTTGAATTCCTGACTGCTACAGAGTAGACAGACCCACCCTATATCCTTTTTCTTGTGTATATAGTTACTTGGAGGGATATAAACTTTTGTTTTAGCATTATATCTTTTTGAAGTTCAGGAAGCATACAATCCATCTTTACATATGGGCAAGAAATTCCTGAAGAAACCTTCAATCTGATTGCTGATTTACAGCTACAGAGCTGACCAATCAGTAGTGAGAGTAAAGGTGTGTGAAGAAGCCAGAGCATTTGGAAGCTGGCCGATTGTTGTATCCTGGGCAGGACACAACCCATATACACAATAGGTTATGGGTAAGTGTAACTTGTTCAACTGTACTTTTCTTGCATTAACCTTCTGAGAGAGTTTGCTCTGTTGTGACTTTTGGTCTCTTATAGTTGACGCAAAAAAAAAAAAAAAAAAAAAAGAAAAAAATTTCAAGAAGTGCTTAAAATGTGGGCACAAAAAAATCTCTACAAAATGCACACAATCAGTGTGTCATTTGCTTGGGGGTCAAACACCTCACTGCTGACTGCTTTATCTGTGAGGACTCCTGACAATGGTCCTTGTTGAACAGAAGAAGCAAGTTGGTAATTAAAGGCTTGCTGCCATCTAATCCATAAGCAGACAGGCACTGTCAGATTGTAAAGACAAGAATGGCCACAATAAGGAAAGAGACCGAGGAAAAGGAATCGATAAAAAGTGGTTTGAAAGGGTCTCTTGGTGCTGTGCCCTCAAAAACTGCAAGTTTGGAGCCAACTGATTCTTCAACTTCAGCTGTTTTTTTTTTCCTTCAGCTCCTCTCTTTTTGTAACTGAGTGCCTTTGAGGATTAATCACCTAGACAAGCTATGAGAAGCATCCCTTCTGGCTGAGAAAGATAGCTAAGTTTCCCTCTTGGCCACCATGTCAGTCTTCACAGAAGTCCTTCAAGCTCTTCAGAAGTGCCTAGGATTTAGAGTTGGATCCTATGATAAGAGCTTTCATCAAGACACAGATCAATATGTATGTTTTTCCATCCCCCTGCACTTTGAAGATGAAATGGGCTGACCCATAATCCTCCTTGTTTGCTCACCGTTTCCTTGGTTCAACATTCATCTCTACCAGTATCTTGGCCAATCTCCTTTCCACAACCATTTTCTATGTCACTGAGTGCTCCCCCCTTCCTTTGGCTCCAGTGCCTTTTAATCCAATTCTTTCTACTCTGAGTCCTTCAGATTCAATTGGCTTTTGGGGCTCATACCTTGTCATTGATTTGTTGACTCCATCTTAGCTTTCATGGTGCCATCTTCAGAGTTAAAGTCATTGGCTTTTAAGTCAGCAATGCCAGTTTGCTCTTCAAGTCCATCTACTTTATCTGGTTAATGGATCTCCTTATCAAGGCAGCCTGCCTCTTCTGCTGAGACAGTGCCTGAGCTGGATGGCATGTACCTAGATCTGGCAGATGTAGGCTTGGCATTCAAGGTTATGGGGAAGATCATATACTATCCCTCTAGAGAGACTAAATGGACTCCATCCATGTATACCCCTCCAGTGAACACCCTTCCATTATTATTTCAACTCTGACATACCTTCCAGGATCACAGTTGAGCTGATGTCTTCAAGCAAGCTACTTTAATGTAGGACCAGTCCTCTGATGACTGTGATCCTCCACATCCTGAGGTCTCTAAAAGAGGACATGCAAAAGGAGACACATTAACTTCTTGGTAGAGTCACTCACCTTGGATGTTGACTTGGAGGACTGGGAGGGCTCCCCCAATCTCCTCTGCAGGACCGCAACTTTAGTGGGGTGTTAGAACTCTTGCACCAAAGGGGACATTGGCTCACAGGTCCACCCTCTCATGATGAGCAGGTTATATTTGAGGCGTATTGTTCAGCTTCCTCTGCTTTTTGGGTGGTCCTTTTTGTGGACTATCTGTTTGACCTGGCCACCTGGTCCTGTGTCAAGGAAACAGGACAAAATTCTCCAGTTCCCCCCAAGGACAGGTTGTTTTCATCCAATATTCCCCTGGTTAATTCCATCATTGTAGTAGCAGCAAACAAGAAAGAACTGTCAAAAGATACAGATTCAGTCCATTCATCCAACAGGGAGTCTAGGGAAGTGGACAGAACTGAGAAACAGAAGTATGCTTCTGGCACCTATGCTTTATGGGTCTTGAACTACACCACACACATGAATCACTTTCAGAGAGATATGGTAGAACAGGCCTTAACCTCTCTGAAATGACTTCCCACTCCATTCTCTAGGAGACAGTTGGAGACTACCCTGTGCATAATGTTGAACATTGGTAATCTCTTCATGTGGCTTTTGCACAATGCAGCTGATGGAGTGCTGAGGAAGGTCAGCATAGCCATCATGATGAAGCATCATGCCTGGCTCTGCCTGTGATGATTTTGCAGATAATTGCAATGTGCCCTTTACCAGTGCCCCATATGATGGCTCCTCCTAATTTGGTATGCAGTTAAATACAAAATGCAGAAGTGTGAACAGGATGGGAAAATGATGTCTACCACAGATGTTACGTAACGTTTGAGACCCCACAGCAATAGTATAGCAGGAACTAGAAGGGGTCCAAGGCACTATAGTATAGGAAATCCTGGCATCAACCCTTTGTTTCCACCTCTGACAGTGATATCCATGGCAGAGGCAGCCCCTTTAATGGACACAGACACAGACGTCCGCTGAACAGGGATAGCAGGTGCCCTTCTCAGATAGCCTAACCATCCATGAAGGGCTGCCCAACAGCTCCCTTCTGTAGACAATGTGGGTCCTTTAGCCCTTTACCTGCCTTTGTGAATGGCCATCACAGGAGATTCTTAGGTCAGAGGGATAATATCGAGGCTACTACATACCCATTTCTCTTACCCCAATCTCAGAAGTCCACTCCCAGATATACTGCCCGATCAGTGAGATGCAGCTAAAAATAACACTATATCTCTTCTTTAAAAGACATCCATCAAAGAGGTCCCAATGATGCAGGCAGGGTTCCAGTTTTTTTTGGTTCCAAAGAAAAGCAAGGACCTCAGCCCAATACTAGACCTAAGCAAAGTCAAACAATATGTAAAAATGATTCACTTCATAATGGTCACTGTGGTTGATCAACCACTAGGATGCTTGCCCCTATATCAAAATTGGCAGTTGGTGCAGAGGGTTAAGGCTGTGAGCTGTAGTTCCTGTGGTACAAGGTTTGAGTCCCTCACCCCAAATATGCTTATTGTGTTACTGTGATGAAGTCTCTTGACCAGACCTTGCTCCAGGTTGCCCATGAAAAGGAACTGTGTGTCAGTGGATATACGGGTTAACAAACTGGTATTATTATGTTCACCAGAAGCAGTATGTGATGCATGCAGCAGATTATATTATGCTTGGGGCTTGGTATAATTGTTAAGGTGCTTGATTCACAGACACAAGGTTCAGTGTTTGATTCTCACTTTTGGGAAGGAAACTGGTTAGGTCTAGAAGGGTCTATTAAGAAGTTCATTTAACTAGCAATATTTGAAGGCATCTTTAGCTGGAGTGCCTGTTTGACTTGTCTGCATTTGATTTTGACTTGAAGTTTTTCATTTAAGGTTTAGTTACATCTATTTTTCTTACATTGCATTCGTTTTGTTTTAAGTTTTTTGTTCTTTGGAGTTTTAAGAGGTCTTTGCTCAAGGTCAGTTAGAAAAGTTAGAAAAGAATTCCTTTGCAGACAGTGAATAACATCCAGCTAATTAGTTGGAGGAGCTGAGAAATAGCATTCCTCATTTAACTAGCAATATTTGGAGACATCTTTATTTAGCTGGAGTGCTTGTTTGATTTGCTTGCTGTTCTCTGCCTGACTATTCCTAATCTCTGTCTGCATTTGATTTTTCCCACTCATCCATCCAACTGTTGTTGTACTTTTAAAGTTGGTGGCTTTTGAGTTGCCCGCCCCTACTATAACTCTGATTTTGGACACTCCTCCCAGTCCCATCTCATTAGCTCATTCTGCTGAGTACAGAGAGATCAGAATGGGGTAGGCCCACCCCCTTAGTCTTTTAAACTTGAATTATCTTCTGTTTCCTCTCTTCCCGCATACTTAAAAAATGCACTTTATTTAGCTGCTTTTACTGTATGTGTGCTTCTTCCTAATGTATTTTGCTTTTTGCTGCTTGTTCTTAAAGCGTTCAGTTGCATTTATTCTGCTGCATTTATTACTGCTTGCTAGTAGCGTGATTAGATTGCAACTGTTATTCTAAGCCTGTTAGTTTTGATTTAAGCACTTGGACATCAAACTAGTTATCTTACATAAGGAAGGTTTGTGGTCTACACTCTTGTGGCAGGAGAAGTAGCTTACATCCTTCTAAGATGCAAATTCCTAGTTGAAGGCTTATTGTGTCGTTATTCTAAAAGTGTATTAATTCTAGTTTAAGCTGTTGGGCTTCAGGCTAGTTATTTTACATTAAAAATGTTTGTGGTTTACTCTCTTGTGGGAGGAGAGTGTAGCCTGTGCCCTGCTGAGCTGGGACCTGCTGGTAAAGGCTTATTATAGCTTGTATTCTAAGTATATTTATTCTGATTAAAGCACTGGGGCTCCAAACCAGTTATTTTACAATAGGAAAGTTTGTAGTCTACACTCTTATGGGAGGAGAGGGTAGCCTCCACCCTTCTGAGCTGATAATTGCTGGTGAAGGTTTACTGTTCCTGTTATTCTAAGTGTCCCTGCTCTGGTATGTAGTCTGCACTCTTGGGGCATTACTGTCTAGACAGATTTTTTTAACTACTAGAGCATCTGGTTTGCTCATAGCTGAGTGTTGCTCATCAACTTGCTTGTCTTATTGACCTGTTCAATATTTATGTTTTCCTCACTCCTCTGTAGTAGATCAGTGACTATGGATATGCACTTCCCGACTCTCTCTGTGGCCAGCCTGGTTGAGCTTGGTATTCTGAGGCAATGTAGTGTGTGTAAGAGAGATGTAAATACACTTTAACACCGGAGGCAAAACTCTCTCATACAACTAAACCTAATCCTATAGAGGTTGTCGGTGACACTTGCACCATACCTACTACACAGAGTAAAGACCCTACACATGCAATTACTTATGCTGAAGCACTTACAGGTAATCTTCTTAAAATACTAAAACCTCCTGCACAGGACAATCAAAGAAGAGGTCGTCATCCATCACATAAGCACTCTGTTAAAACACCACCAACAGCTACACATAGTAACACTGTATCCAGTGCCTCCACAGCTAAGCCATTAAGGTAAACTGCCACACAGAAAATTTTCCTTCTCATTGGTGATTCTGTAGTGAGGCTCACCAATGTCCCCCTCACAAGGCAAAATAAGGAGAGAGTCATGGTTAGCTGTCTTTCTGGGGCTAGGATCCAAGTCACACAGGCACTGCATTGAACCACAAGTTTCAGTATGACTCTTTCATAAACCATGTTGGTGTTAATGACCTGAGACATACCTCCCTTGACTATATGAAGCGAGACATAATCAAGCTTGTTGATTATGTGTCTCAAGCAGGTATGAGCCTAGCAATGAGCAGCATGCTACCTTCTCCAAGGATGATGCCACAGGTATAATATTTGACAGCCTGGGAAGACATGGTTGACAGACCATGCTGCTTTGCCCGGGATGATCTGCACGTAGCCCCTCTAGGCTTTTGATTATTGGCAAAGACCTTTTCAAACCCCATAGTGCCTTTTTTGGCAATGCCAAACTGATAAACCTACCTACTTAACTGAACCTTTGAAGGAATATCTGAAGGTGGTACTGCTCAATGCTAGAAGTCTTAACAAAAATCTCCCCTCCCTGCAAGCCTTTCTGTCTTTGGAGAGTGTAGATATCTGTGTAGAAATGGAGACATGGTTTAAAGTGGCTGAGAGTACCCCATCAATGCAGGGTTATAATGCCTTTCACACCTTTAGATCAGCTACGGCACAGGAGGGAAATGAAGGTGAAGGAGTGTCAGTCTATATTAAGACTAATTTCACATCCAGACTAGTTAAAGTGTATGACCCACTGGAACTCATACATGTGCAACTCACCATGAACAGGGTGCCGTACCATATCTTTGCAACATATAGGTCCCCGTCCATGTCACAGGAAACCCATATCAATCTTAATGTACTAGTGTCCCTCACTGTTCAAACCAATACAGTATTCATGGGGGATCTCAATTACCTCTCTATAGAATGGGAATCCTACACCACTTGTTCTTATACTTGGTGGCTCTGCGGTGCCCACCCCTACTATAAATTTCATTTGGGACACTCCTCCCAGTCTAGTGTCATTACCTCATTCTACTGAATACAGGAATATTTGAGAAGGCCAACCCACTTAGTTTCTTAACCTTGAATTATCTTCTTCTCCTTCTTTCTCCCTTTCCACTTTACAAAAAATAAATATACATTTCTAAGCTTGTTTCCTGCCTTTCCTGTGAGTAGCCTAGTCCAGATGCAGATTTGCTGTATCCAGGATGGTTTGTAAGTTTCTGAGCCCCCAAGCCTTTCTGTGTTGGAGGCAAGCCTTCTAGCTTATCAGTGGGAGTGGTAAGCACTAGGTAGCTTAAAAAAACACTTTATGCATCGCCGCTTAGCTAGGGTTAAACTATTCCCGGCGCCATAAAGTCTGCTCTTTGAATTTTCTCATAGAACTAGCCAGTTTTTTAGTTTTAGCAATCAAATCTGTTTTTTTGAGCTCAGCACTTGTTCAGAACTCGTTGCAAGCACTAAATAAGCTACAGATTACTACAGCACACAACTTTCCTCACTTGTCTAGAGGAAAACAGTTTTTAGTACTTAATAAATAAGCACCTATCCAGGCATGTCTAAGGGTCATCTCCCGGTGTTTTTTCTTGTCTATGTGATGAATTTGGGCATCTTGGGGCAGTGCAGCAATTGCCTCATGTACGCAGACAACCCTCTCCATCTACCACCCAACACTACAACCTGTGAGAGATGCACTTATGTAGTCAAACTGGAAGCAAAGCTCTCTTCACCCAAGACAGGACTAGACAGTCAAGAGGAGAAGGTAAACACTTGGACCACACCACACTCATCACATAATCCCTCAAAACCTACATCACCAAAACACACACATAGAAACACAAAACAAAGACCTACATTTGTGGAGGTTTTCAATAAAAATATACCCAAACAACAGGGATCTCCAAAGCAGAAACGCAAGCAACCTCCACCCCCCCAACACAATTGAAATCACACATAGCCCACAAACTCAGTGTGCCACTCAATCACAGCCCACAAGGCATAACAATGTACCCAACACTCATGTCATAGGTGACTGTATAGTCAGGCACACTGATGTTCCACTCACCAAGCTAAACAAGGAGAAAGTTATTGTCAGCTGCCTGTCAGGTGCCAGGTTTCGCCACATAATGCACACACTCAGGTCACTCCACAACAAGTACAAATATGACTCTGTCATTGTCCATGTTGGTGTGAATGACCTGACACATACCTCCGGGGACTACATGAAAAGAGACATGGAGGAGCTGTTCAGTCTTGTAACCCAGGCAGGTATAACCCTAGCCCTGAGTAGCATCCTGCCATCACCCAGAATGATACCACAGTACAAGGACAAAATGATTGACTTCAACAATTAGCTAAGCTTCTGATGTCATTCTAAGGGGATCCAGTATCTGTTTACCTGGGATGACATGATTGACAGTCCACAATGCTTTGCCAGAGATGGCCTGCCTGTGTCGTCCTTGGGATTCTGGATACTGGCTAAGGCTCTTACCACCCCTATAGTGCCTTTTTTAGGCAAGGTTCAAATGACAAATTCACCACCGTAACAGGTACAAGCAAGCAAAATCTGAGGGTAATGCTACTCAGTGCTAGAAGTCTAAACCTCAAAATGCACTCACTCAAGGCACTCCTTAAAATGGAGAACATTGACATCTGTGCAGTGACAGAGACGAGGTTCAAGGCTCCAGAGAGCACCCCTGCATTACCAGGCTATAACTCATACCACACCTTTCGGCCACCTAACCTAGACCAAAACACTAAAGGCGGAGGTGTGTCCATATTCATTAAGGATATCCACACCTCCAGGCTAGCTGCTCAGCATAAAGCATCCAAGATTATCCAAGTGCAACTAACTCTGGTCAAGACCGCAATTCAAATTCCAGCTTGCTACAGACCCCCCACCATGCCCCAGGATTCCCACTCCTCATTTCTTGATACACTGGAAAATATTAGGGTACAACCTAACACCCTAATAATGGGTGATTTCAACTACCCCACCATGAACTGGGAAAACTACTCATGTACCAACTCTTTTGCTCAAAGTTTTCTGGAATTCATAAATTCCAATGCCTTGGATCATCTTATCCACACCCCCACCAGGGGCAGCAGTATCTTAGACCTGGTCATTACCAACATGGGCAACCGGTGTTCCACACCAGAGGTCAATTACTTGTTGGTCAGATCCGAACACAAGCTAATCACCCTAGACATCCACATCCCACCCCCACCCCCCATTAGGGAAACCACCATAAAAAATGTCTCCAAAGCCAACTTCACAGTTCTTAAGACAGAAGTGGCAAACTTCATGACACCCATGCAGACGGACAGTAAAGGTACAGCTGCTGGATCCTACACAAATGCACTTTATAAGCACTTACTCGAGTGCATGGATCGTGCAATCCCTAACAGAACCAAGATGCTATCCTCCAAAAAAAAAGAAAGCCAATCTGATGGTCCCCTGCCATAAACAAACTCTACAACAGAAGAAAGAAACTGTTGCAAAAAAGAGTAAAATCCCATGATTGGAGGAACTCCCTGGTCAACCTCAGTAAGAAGCTAAGATCCCTCATAAAATCCTACAAAGCTAGTTATGAAAACAAAATCGCCACTGATTATAAAGACAACCACAAAGCATTCTATAGCTATGTCAAGAATTTCAATGGCAACACTCAGATCTGCTCTGAGTTACAGCACAATGGCACTAAATATACAGAACCAGCTGATATTGCCAACATCCTGGCAGATAGGTTCAGTGCTAACTTTACCCCCCCTCTCACCCATTAAAGGGCACATTTCTATACCGGAAGAATGCAAAGTTCCGGTTATCACAGCTGCACAGGTAAAAAACACACTCTCCAAAGCTAAGAACACAGCATCCATGGGACCTGACAACATCCCAGGCTGCAGTCTACATGAACTACAGAATGAACTGGCACCCCACATAAGTACCATGTTCAATCATAGCCTCCCCTCAGGCTTTGTGACCACTGAATGGCACACATCGATGGTTATCCCACTCCACAAAGGGGGAGCCACCACGGACCTTGGTAACTACCACCCCATTAGCCTGACAAGCCTGGTCTGCAAGGCTATGGAACTTATCATCAAGGAACTTATAAAGAATGACATTGGTAATCTCCAAACTCTGGACCCCACCCAGTTCAGGTTTGTAAAAGGCAGATCATGTCTCCTAAATCTGATAGACTTCTTTGAAGCAGTCACCAAAGCCGTAGATGAGGGTAAGGTGGTTCACACAGCCTATCTATATCTTGCCAAGGCTTTCAACACCATCCCCCACAATGGAATTATAGATAAACTCACTAAACTAAGTATAAATCCCTATGTCACAAGATGGGTTGACAACTGTCTCACTGACAGAATCCACACTGTGAAAGTAGCAGACTCCAAATCTGACTTTAGACCAGTGGCAAGTGGAGTACCACAGGATTCAGTCCAGGGTCCTCTCCTGTTTGATATCTACTTCTCTGAAGTACAGGCTAACACAGAAGGTCTTTGGCTAATGAAGTTTGCAGATGACTGCAAACTAGGAGCCATAATCAAAACTCTTAACGATGTGGACATCCTACAAAAGAGCCTCACTGAGAGATGCCTAGTGTCAAAGCCATGGCCTCAAGCTCAAGGCCAAAAAGTGCATTGTCATCCCTTTCGGCAAAAACTCTGTACCCATGAACTACCACACAGGTAGTAGTCTACTTAACAATGAAAGTGTGATAAGAGACCTTGTGACACAGGTGGACAGTAGTCTCTCCTTTGATAATCACATCACCACAGTAGTCAGGAGATCCTTCTATGTGGCACACCTTATCACAAAAGGTTTCTCATCCAGGAAAAAAGAGGTAATTTTTTCCCTTCTACTCATCACTCATTAGACCCATTAGAGAATACAGTGCCCCTTTTGCTATGTACTTTACAAGACATCTATAACTGGAAAGGCCGCAGAAATACCTCACAAAGATGATTACAGGCCTCAAACAGATGTCCTATGCAGATTGTTTCAAAAAACTCCAGCTTTACTCCGTTGCATATCGCCTACTCAGAAGCGATCTCTGCCTAGCATACAAAGCTACATCAAACCCAGAGCTGCTGGACATGCTCCACTTAAAGAAATCCCAATCCCTCCGAGCTACATGCTCTGTGGACCTAAACGTTGTCACCACAATAAACAGAACAGGCTGGAGGGATAGATTCCTGTCCCAGAGACTTCCCATACTCTGGAACAAACTACCTATCTATATCAAACAAAACTTCTCATTAGCACTCTTCAAGAAAAATCTTGATGATTGGATGGGAGCTAGGAAATTCACCCCAGGGATCACTTCTGTGGCTCTGCTCAACAGGGGCACAGGAAAATAATTTTCTTGGGTGGCGAAAGCCAGGGTACCTTTTTGGCTAGGCTTATATAGGCCCTAGGGCCAATAGCCTAGTACCTACCTATGAACCTATGAGCTTCTAATAAACAAGCCCATCGATTCCTAAACTTTGTTAATACCAACATTCTGGAACAATATTAGTCAGTATTACTTGAAATAAAAATTAAATTTGGAGATCTAGCAAAACCAAAAAACCTTTAGGAACTATTCCAAAGCTAACCCCTCTCTCTCTCTCTCTCCTAAGCAACAGCTTGGCTAAATTCCAAGCACCCCCAAACAAGTAAACACCATAGAATACACTGAGCTATTTATAAAATCTCTCTGCAGCCATATTGATAGCTGTATAGATCGTGCTGTGGTCACTCGTATTAAGAATAAGACAAACTCAAACAACAAGCCACCCTGGTGGAATCACATTGTCAATTGGTTATACAACAAAAGAAAAAAAACTTGGCGAAGCATAGATGGAACAAAGTCATCCATACATACACACCAATAGCCCTCTAACCAATCTAAATAGGCAGCTAAGAGGGTTACTTAATACTTAAAAGGCTAAATTTGAAGAAAAATAGCTTCTCAGGCAAAGGACAGCCACAAAGATTTCTAAAGCTATGTCCATAACCTCAGAGGAAATACACAACAATGCGCATAACTTATTGTAAATGGCATCACCCACACTGAACCAGAGGCCATTGCCAACCTTTTAGCTGACAGGTTAAGCTCAAATTTCTTCCCCCAACCCCAGTAGTCCAAAGGAAATACCACATAAAACAATCCCCCCAGCCATTACTAGCGAACCGGTCATTAATGCACTTTCCAAGGCCAAAGACACTGGATTGATGGGCCCCATTAACTTCCTGGGATGTCTAATAAATAGCATGAAGCATGACCTCTCTGGCCCACATGAATCACATTTCAACTGAAGCCTTTAGTCAGGTTTTTTGCCCAAGGAATGGAAGATGGCTACAGTCATTCCCCTGCACAAAGGAGGTCCAACTACTGATCTGGGTAACTACAAGCCCATAAATCTTACCAGCCTTATATGTAAGGCCATGGAAAGAATCATTATGGACATGATAAATGAGGAAATAGGTAACCTGCAAATGCAAGACCATCATAGTTCAGCTTTGTTAAATGAAAAGTCATGCCTATTAAATCTGGGAGATTTTTTTGCGAGGGCCAACAAAGCATTGGATGAAGGTAAGACTGGGCACACAGCTTACCTTGACCTGACCAAGGGTTTTGATACAATACCCCACTCAGGCATTATAGACAAGCTCACTAATTTAGGCATGTACCCTTTTATCACCCACTGGATAGCCAACTAGCTCACTGATAGGACCCAGGAGGTCAAAATAGGTGAGGCCACCTCCACCAAGAGGCCAGTCACTAGCAGCATCCCCCAGGGCCTGGTATTGAGTCTGCTCCTTTTTGGCATCTATTTCTCTGAAATGGAAACAAATGGTGAAGGTTTATAGCTGACTAAGTTTGCAGATGATTGCAAGCTGGGGGTTTGTTATCAACTCCCCTGCAGACACTAGCAGTCTTCAAGAAGGTCTATCTCTGACTAATAAATGGAGGTCCATGGTCTTAAACCCAGTGCTAAGAAGTGCATACTTATATGGGAAGTTAACCATCCCTCTAATTATCATGTTAAGAGTACACCCCTAAGAGTCAACCCAGTGGTCAGGGATCTGGGTACACACTTAGACAGTAGCCTTACTTTCGACCACCACATGGCCACAGTGGTGAGGAAATCCTTTTATGTTATGCAACTTAGAAATAAGGCATGACATCTAGGTCCGAAGAAGTCATTATCCTACTGTACTCCACCCTTATGAGACCAAATCACAAGTGGTCCCTTTGGTATGTACCTTACCAGGCATATGCAGTAACTAGAGAGACTTTTATGGTTCCTTACAAAAAGAATACAAGCATAACAAACCTGCCTTATGCATAGGGCCTTAAAGCCCTTTCTGTCTACACAGTCTCCTATATATTACTGAGGGGTGATCTATGCCTGGCTTACAAGGCATCTGCAAACCCCACACTTATGAATCTTCTACGTACTAGTAAGTCAAAAACTACCAGAAATACAAGGTCTGTGGACCTGAATTCTGTCTATGACAAAAACAGAACATGCTGGAGGGACAGATATGTGTCCCAGAGACTGCTCCTGCTATGGAACAGGCTTCCCATCCATGTGAAGACGAGCTTATCTATTGCCCAGTTTAAACACAACCTAGACAAGTGGATGGGGAACAGGAATTTAGACAGGCCGTGGCACCCATATCTCTTATGGACAGAGGTAGCTTAAAAATGCCTAGCCCTCAATGTCATATTTGTATGCAGGACAGCATTATTCTTTCAGGAAAACTTGGCTAGGTTTAGAAAGGGCCATCGGATCATTAGCATAGTAACAGTCTATGAATATATGAATGTAAGAACATCCAGAAGGATTCTATACTTCTGTATGGGTAGCAGTCACTTCCAGTTCAGTTCCCTGCTCCTTGGGCTCTCCACAGTTATTTTATTGTTCTTTCCTGTATAGGAAAGTTATTTTTATGCTAGGAGTGCATGTTTCAACAGATTCTCCCAAGACTTAACTGTAGTTTTAAATGGGGGAGCTCTTTCTTCCTGTAAGTGTATAGTTTTTTAAAGAAATTGAAAAACATTTTTTTCTGTGGAGAAACGGTGCTTATTTTACTTATTGGGGGCTGGCAAAGTGTTTTAAAGTGCTTTTTTGCTGTGTTTGTCTGTGAAAAAAGTGACTTTTAAAGACTTTACCAGCATTTGCCGCTTGTTTACCCCAGGAAAGAGTCACCATCTTTGGCTTGACCATGGAACAATCTGTTGGTTCCACTGATGGTCCTTCCAGCCACAAAAAGAAAAAGTTAAAGTTAAGTGCTTTTTACTGTGTTTTTATGCTGCTTATTTTCCCTGGGAAAGAGGCACCATTTTCAGCTTGACAATGGAACAAACGACTGGTCCTAGGGTCAGTCCTTCTTTCAGCTACAAAAAGAAAAAGTTATGCAGACAGCCTTTGCCACCACAGCAAGCTAGCAATTTGTCTCAGCTGCAGGTGAGTGACTCCGCTTTGGCCATAGCTTGATCCTCAGACTCCTCATCCTTTACCCTAGAGCCCTCTGGTGTAGCACATACAGCCACTATGGATTTAGGGTCAGCCATGTCATCTGTGGCTTTTGGAGTCCCCTCAGGGGGGGCAAGGGAGAGCCATTCTTGTTTAGTCATAATGTGCCCATCTCTGTGGAAGTTGCTACTGCTGTTAGTAACACAAGTGGCCCCATTTTTCCTGTTAAACAGAAATTAAACATATATCTACTCCTCCTCAAATTTCCTTACACAGGAGTAGTTTACTTGGTCTGGTTCATGGTTTTATTCAGGCTCTTGGTCTTTTTTATAAGGTGGTTTCTGGTAAAAGAAAGAGGGATACTTCTTTTCCTGAAGAGATTCATGACTTTGAGTCTGGACAGGAAGATAAAGGGACAGACACAGGATTTTCCCCTTAGTTTTCTGATTCAGACTCAAGAGATCTTAGTTTCTGATTCTGTTGTGAGGATTTCAAGAATGTGTCACTGTTTTCAGTGGGAGAACACAGAGGTTTCTCAGTTCCTCAGAAAATACTATGAGCTATTACAAAATGATTTTCTAGAACCTTCACCAATTTCCCCCATTTCTGTCAGCTCTGGAGGGTCTGTGTGTGTCACTACCTACAGTTTTCCTGATAGTCAGCCTGCTTCCCCAAAAAGGCAGATAAAATGTTTGAAGCTCCTTATTCTTTTAAGTTTTTATACACTCTTCCCAAACCTGACTCAACAGCTATAGTGTTTGTTAATCCTGCTGCTGCTAAACATTTGGTTAATTGCAGTCCTGTTCTCCCCGACAAAGATGGAAAGATTATTTGATAAGTATGGGGAAAAGTGTTATAATTCTACAAATTTGATTTTCAGAATTTTGAATTATCAGGCTCATATGTTAAGCTTTATTCTGACTAATTGTGAAAGTTTGAGGAATGTTTTTTCTGTAGTTTCTTCTTGTCAGGAAAAATCTGCTTTGAATAATTTTGTTTCTTCACTGTTCAAGTAACAACTCATTGCGTACAGTGTGTGTGACTCGGTTGATATTTCTTCCAGGGCTATGACCACTGATACTATTTTGAGGGGATTTGCCTGACTGCATTCTCAGAACCTGCCAGATGATATATAAATGAGATTTTAAATTCTCCTTTGGACAGAGATTTTGTTTCTGGTTCATCTACTGCAGAAGATATCAAAAAAGAGTAATGAAAGGGGTGAGTTGATGCAGGGAATGTCTTAAAATTTTCAGCCTTCCTTTTCAAAATTTTGTAGAGGATTCTGTAACCCCTCATCAAATTTTGTCAAAAAAGAAAATACACAGTTTCAACAAAATGTAGGTAAATAGATGACATGCCGAGGGGGTTCCCAAAAATATTCAGGACCCCCCAAAGCCAAAAAGAGTCCAACAAGTCAGAATGACTGTTTAAGGGACCCCCCCCCCTCGGCAGTTCTGCTTCCCTTCCAGAAAGTCTGAATCTCCACTTTTCTCTTTGGTAATAGATAGTTCTAGACAAATGGTTTATGAAGATTATTCGTCAAGGTTACATATGGCACTGGGATGGAATCCCTACTCTTCAGTTTCTCCTTCCCAGGTTGGGAAAGAATTTTATTCAAGGAAGTTTTTAGTACTAAACAAAGAAAATTGCTTCTTGGAGACCAGCTATAGATCTTTGTATCCTAAACCTGTTTGTGATAGCGCCTAAGTTCAAAATGTTGTCACTCCACAACCTGTTACCTCTCCTTCCTCATTCAAATTTCCTGGTAACACTATTTTTAAAGGACCACTTATCATCACATCAATGTTCATCCAGGCTTCAGGCATTTCTTTAGATTTTCTATGTCTGGATCATATTATCAATTCAGTGCCTTTGGACTAGCCCGTGCTCCAAGAGTGTTCACAGAGTGTCTAGCTCCAGTTATAGCTCATTGCAGGCTATAGGGAATCCTCAATTTTTCATATTTAGATGGCTTGCATATCTTTGCAGAGTCTTTTTCAAACTGTCAGGAATCTCCCTGTCTTACTTAGGTTGTGGGATCTCTTATATAAGCTGGCATTCCAAGAGAACATTCAAAAGTCTTCTTTGACTCTCTCACACAGAATTGTGTTCCTGAGGTGCCAGCTAGACACCTCAGTTCAAAGAGCTTTTCTTTCATAAGAAAAAAATAGATCTCCATCTAGATATATTTCTAAGGCTTTGCACTTAGATTTCTGTCACTGTGAAGGAATACTTCAGGATTTTGGGTTTCATGGCAGCTATGATTCTTATAATACCCCTGGCAAGACTCCGGGTTCACTAGACAATCTTGAAATACTTGAGACTGAATAGTCGAAAGTGCAGTTACATGAAACTGCATTTTGTCGAATATGGACATGTCGACTCTGCTGTCGTGGTGTTGCATTCGTGAAGTGTGGTGTGGTTTGTGGATTAAGCTAGGGATTCAGGTAAGTGGTGTTTCTGTAAGGGTATTGGGTAGGGAATTTAGTGTGTGTGAGTGTGTGCAGTGGTGGTTTTTGTGTGCTTTGTGTGTTTGTGTGTTTAATGCAAACTCAGAGTTAGTATATATAAGTAGGGGGGTAGGGGGGTGCAGGAGGTTTTGCCCCCCTGCTTATAGGTAGGGTAGGTGTGTTTGTTTGTGTTGTTTTGTTTGTTGTGTAGTTAGGTAGGTTTATGTGTGTTTGTGTGCTGGTGTGTGTGTGTGTGTGTGTGTGTGCGTGTATGGTCGCGGTTGTGGGGTTTCGGGTATGTGGGATTTTGACTATTCAGTCTCGAAAAACTGAAATTCGATATTTCAGTATTTCAAGATTGTCTAGTGAATCCCAAGACTCCACATGAGAAAGATACAATGGTATCCGAAGTCTCTCTGGTCCCAGCACCACCATTCTTTGTCTTTTCAAATCATGATATTGAGATTTGTCAGAAGAGAAATCACTTGGTGGAGACAGCAAATATCCCTATGACCAGGTCTTCATTCTCCATACATGTTCCAAAGCAGTCAGTCACCACAGATGCCTTGTACATTGCTTGGGGAGCAGTTTCAGTGCAAGGTGTGTTGATGCCAAAGACATACAAGCACATAAATATAAAAGAGATGCCTGCCCTGATCAAGGTAATCAACTCTCTGAATCATCTTTCATCTCCAGGACCTCTTCAGGTTGTTACTATCAATAACACAGTCAGAGGGAAACAGGTTGCACCCACTTTGCAGACTAGCCATCTAAGTTTGGAATATAGCTTCACAGCACAGTCTCACTGTACAGGCTGCCTGCATTCCATCAGTGCAAAACTGTGGCAGACAAGCTGAGCCGGACAATGGCAGATTTGATCCATCTGTAGGGAGTTCCTCAAGTATATGTATTTGCCTCTTGTCTGACCAATCACTTGGCAAAATTCTGCTCCAGGACTCCAAGAAAGAAGGTCTGGAAGACAGATGCTTTTTCTTTTCTTTTCCTTGGACAGGAATATTTCTGTATGATTTTCACACCCTTTCCACTGATACCCCAGGGCACTTCTGAAGCTTCAGAACCCCCACCCCAAGTTGATTGTGGTGACTCTATTCTGGCCCATGCAACAGTGGTTCTCTCTTCTTTTGAAAAAGGCCAGGGGCAATTACCACAAGGTTCCTCACAGAATAGATCTACTCACACAAGATCAGGGGTGAATGATGCACCCTGTCAGCTGACTTCCTGAACGATAGGTTCTTAATTTCCTTTAGACACCTGTTTACTGAGATCATGCATTAGGTACTAATGGAAGCAAAAAGCCTGCTACTAGAAAATCATATATTATCAAATGGAGAAGTTTTCTAGTTCCTGCCAACAACATAACCAGCACCCATTCAAGGCTAGTTGTTGTCTGGTTTTACAATATTTGTGTGAGTTACTATTCTATGGCCTCTCTGACTCCTCCATTAAGGTTCATTTATTGGCCATTTCAGCATGTCTGTCCATGGATCCTCCTCTTTCAATGCATTCTTATGTCAAAATCTTTTTGAAAGGGGTTTTTCATAGGAGGCCCTCAAGAAAACTGGTGACCCTTTCTTGTGACCTTAATTTTGTGTTAGAGAAACAAATGCTTGCTCCAATTGAACCAGTTAACCTGGCTGACTTGAGTTTTTTAACATGGAAAACTATTTTACTGATTGCTCTGGTCTCTATATGAAGAATATCCAAGTTGCAGATTCTTATGCTGAGTAAACCCTATCTCATTTTCCACAGATACAGGGTTTATTTGAGAACTCAACCATCTGATGTTGCCTTTTTCATCCTTTCCTCAACTGATGGATCTTGGATCCAACTTCAGATCTGTCCTCAGCCACATGATAGACTTTAGGCTCTGTTGCTTGAGCTTGAGCTCTCCCCCTTACCCATAATCCCCTGTCCACTCCTGAGATACCTCAAATTTTGTTTGCCGCCTCAGCAATGAGATGTGGTCACTGTTAACGTAAGCAACTTAAATTAGATAAGTGCACATTTTTTAATACTCCTCTACAGTTTCCACATTTCTTCCTTTCCTGTAGGTTAGCACACAAAATTTCATGCTGAAAGAAGCACACCACAGACACTAGCATAATAGATAAGTGCATTCATTCCTTTTAATTCTTTGCACAGAACTTCATCAGATAAAAATACAGGTTCAGCCTTATATAATCCAGGTGGACTAATCAAATCTGTTTATTAATAAAAGGACTATTCTTTTTAAAACACAATCCATTGAACTAATTTAAAAAAAACTCCTAGAATTTAAAATATTAATATCACAATTTATCAAAATATATCACATTTTACCAAAATAACAAATGACATGGAACTGGCTAACTATAAACATATTCAAGACAAATACAAAAAGAAAAAACAAGAAGAGAAAAAAATAAAAAAAATTATTCAAACTTTATTTGCTTTCAGTGCCAATTATTTTTTTATCTGATGACTTTCAGTGCAAACAATTAAAAGGAATGAAAGGGCTTATCTATTATGCTATTATCTGTGGTGTGCTTCTTTCAATAGGGAATTTGATGTATTTACATATCATTCCTTTAGTGTTTTGGTTTCTTGTAGGTTAATTCATTTCTATTCCTCCCTGGAGGAGGAGTCACTGAAAGACTCTCTAGTTCCAGATTGGCCCTCCAGTCTCTTATATACCTTCTTTCCCACCCCTATCATTCCCAAGTTTATTCAGAGAACATTACAATGGAAGAGCAAGGTTATTTCATTGCACCATTCTGGTCTAGCCAAGTATGGTTACCCTTCCTGTGGTCTCACCTATTTCACCCAACCTAGGTGCTGGATCCTGTTCAGGATCTTCTTTTACACCCAGACATGCAATCTGTCAAACTGATCACATTGTTTCTCAACTTCCAGTGATAGCTAGAAGTTCCAGGCTTTTTTCTCCCATTTGCCAGATCATTATATCATCCCAGAAACCTGTACCAGAAAGATTGATAAAGTTTTTCTATTTGGGCCCATCACAGACATTTAGATCTATTTCTGCTCCTATTCCAGTTATTGTCAGTTTCTCAGCTTCCATCTTCAGCAATGGGGTTAGTTATTCGACTTTGAAGGTGCAAATGGCTGCCATCTCAAATTTTCACCTGGGTGTGGATCATTTATCTCTAGCTTCCTTAAAATTGTGCAAAGCTTTCCTTAAGTGTACCTTGCTGCTTCATCTTCCAATTAAAGACCTTGTACCTCCACGGCACCTTATGTTCATCCTCCATGCCTTTACTCAGCACCCTTTTGAACCTTCAGCAAGGACAGGGCTAAAGTTCTTGTTCCGGTAAACTCTTTTTCTTGTCACTTTGACTTCAACTAGATGGGCATCTGAACTTCAGGCACTTTCTTGTCAACCACCTTAGCATAATTTTTGCACATGGACTGAGTATCCCTTTGGACTAACTCTTCCTTTCTATCTAAAGTGGTGTCAGAAGCAAACCTCAATCAGTCAATTAATCTGCCATTCTTCTTTCCTAACTTTTCATACAAAGGAGAATACATGCTTCATTTATTGGATGTTCATAGACAGCTCAGATTTTACATTCACAGAAATAAAGACCTAAAAAAATCTTAACAGCTGTTTGTATCCTTTCCCAAGGCCAAATTAGGCACAGCAGTGTTAAAAGTGACCTTAGCCAAATGGCTCACTGATTGCATTACCTTTATTCACAAGAGCAAGAGCCTGTAATTACCTAAACATCCTAAAGTACACACTGCACCAGATCTATGGGTACATCATCTGCTTTTTGTTTTAAAGCATCTATATCTGTAATCTGTGAAGCTGCTAAATGGTCCAGTGATCATACCTTTATAGCTCATTACAAATTGGATATATTTTTCCAGAAATTGGGTAGCTTTTGGCTCCACTGTACTACAGAATATCCTTCTTTGAGAACCACCCCAGATTACTCTAGCTGGGGACTCCATCCCATCAGTTGAGGAACGGATGGAAAAGACATCAGCTATTATAGTTATGTACTCCACATAACTCTGCATGTGTGTTGTCTGTTTTTGTCCTTCCTCAACTTCCCAGCCACCATTCTTCCTTCCTATTGACTGTCTCTTGGTATGATATGAGGGATATTCCTTATTAGTTTTTGCTGTATAGCCTCCCGACTTCTCTTTCTCTGTTTCTCTTCCTGTTCCATACCTTTTGATTATCTGTGTTGTTTACCTCAGGGATTACTGCTATCTGCTGTCCCTGTTCATATTGTGATTAGCGGGAAAGCTTGAACTAATGTATCTCAGGAGTGGACAGAGTATTATGGATAAGGGGAGGAGTTCAAGCTATGGAGCCTAAAGTCTAGCTAGTGGTCAAGGATGGATCTAAGGTCAGATCCAAGACCCATCTGTTGAGGAAGGATGAAAACAGACAACACAGATGCGGAGTAATGGTGAGTACTTAACTATAATTTCTGTTATGTCTAAAGTGGTATCTGAGTTTACTTTAAGCCAAACTGTCCATCTCACCATTTTCTTTCCTGAACTTGAAAATGAGGGAGAAAGGATACTCCATACATTGGATGTTCATAGACAACTCGGGTACTCGTGACAGAAATAGTCTTTCAGATATTTGGAACAAGTTGTTGTGAAGGTAAGAAGCGACAGCCTGTGCCAAAACAGACTGTTTCCAAATGGTTGTCTTAGCTATTACCTTTTGTTATACTCACCATTACAAAACTATTCCATGAAGGGTCATGGCCCACTTTATTAGGGTCTTGGTTTCATCTATGGCTTTTTGGAAAGGGTTGGATTCTAGAAGTATTCTAGCAGCAGCACCAAGTTTGTCTTCTGTACATATGTTTACAAGGCATTACAAGCTTGATTCCTTCTCTCTGTCCATATCAGGCTTTGCTAGGACTGTTCTCCAGGGACTAATAGACCCTTGTCTTTCCACCTCCCAAATGTAGTAAGCTAGAGCAAAGAAGAAAGAAAATGGAACAGCCAAACAGAAGATATTAAAAGAGGGGAAAGAGTAATGGATGGGAAAGAGGGAAAGAGACATTGTGATATGTGACAGAAAAAGGGGATATAAAGTGAAGCAAGACACAAAACAAGGAAAAAGAAAAGAAAAAAAGATAAAATGTTTAACGTGTGTGTGTGTGTGTGTGTGTGTGTGTGTGTGTGTGTGTGTGTGTGTGTGTGTGTGTGTGTGTGTGTGTGTGTGTGTGTGTGTATATATATATGTATGTGTGTATGTATATATATATATGTATGTGTGTATGTATATATATATATATATATATATATATATATGTATGTGTGTATAAGTATGTCTATATACATACACACACACACACACACACACACACACACACACACACACATAGTATTAATATTGGAAATATTCTCCAATAATAAATCCACAGAACACAATACCGCACTTCACATTATCTTTTCCAAAAGCACTGTCATTGAACAGGTAGATAGCACTAAGTTGCTTGGTGTCACAATAGATTGCTCCCTAAAATATGATAAGCACATAGCCCTCACCATCAAAAAGGTTCATATTAAGCTTGGCTGTCTGTACAAGTCAAAACAGTTCCTCACCCTTCACTATTGTATGCCGTCCCCATTTTCACTAATCTTAGAAAATCTGAACTGTCCCAAATAGAGGTCTATTACCATAAAATAGCTTGTTTTGCATCTGGCCTCCAAAACAGAAGTCACCACTGTATAGCTCTGAAAACAGCTGCACTGGCTTGAGCTACCCAACCTACTATTACTTAACCAACTCACAATTGTGCATAACATCTTACATCAGCCTGTCCAGCTCTAATGAACCTAGTTCAACCTTATGACACTTCCCATACTCTTCGCTAATCCAATAAACTACTCCTAAAAGTCAAGAAATCCAGCAACTCTTTCAGAGACTCCTTATTCGCAAATCAAATCACAAAAATATGGAACTGTATTCCTCAGCATATACTAATTACCCCTACCATCACCAAATTCAAACTCCTTCTTAAAGAACAACTGTACAATAAATGGCTCTGTTCCTGTAGCACACCTGGATGACTTTCTCTCCCCTCACTCTTTGGATTTTTTGTTCTTATCTCAAACCACCTACTAATTTTCCTCTTCCCCTGACCACTTTTCATTCTTAGAATTTCTCTGCTGAAGGAATGCAGCTTTTTCCCTAAAACTAGGATTTTACTGTAAAATATGTATACATTGTATCTGCATCAACTATATACCTGTCTTACTTTACTTGCTATTTGCATTCTATTAGATGACTTGTTATATGATTCATTTTAAATGACTTGTTATACATTTCTACTGTATGTTTGGTAAATACTATTTAACTGCATTTGATAATACTGTAATTACTCTTTCACTTGTTAAGCATGTTACTTCATTTTGCTTTTGGAGCTTTTCTCCTCAGCCCTCAGCTGAAAATGGACCAATGGCCCAGTTGGGCTATCCCGGTAAACAAATGTAAAATAAATTAATAAACAAATAAATATAATGCAAAGCAAATAAAACAAACTCAGAGAAGTATAATGTGAAATATAGGTATATTTACCGGAAGGAAATAAGAGTGAAAAAGTGTTAATGAGAAGGATGAAGATTGCAAAAAACAAGATAAGAGTAGTATAAGGGAAGTTGAGAGGTCAGAGGTGAATGAAGAAAAATAATGTAAGAAAAAAAGGGGAGTAAGATATGTTATAGAAATAGTTAACCTGGTGATAGACAGGAAAATAGGTGAGAGCTAAGGAGGAAAGATTATGAATGTTTAAAAATAGGAAAACTAGGCATTAGTCTAATATCAAGGGAGAGAGAATTCCAAGTTTTTGCTACAAGAGTTGATTACAGGAAGAGACTTATAGATTTTTTTGGTTTGTATAACTCAAGGAAATGTTTTTCATATGAATGCAATGGATGACCAAGCTGATTAGGATTGAAAATGAAGCTCACTGTAGGACAGGATGTTGGTTTGAAAATGATTTTGTGTGCGCTAGACACTGAGTACATTTAAGGTAGGAGCGAAACTCAATCCCGTTTAAATATTTTATGGCAATATAGTGACGTGGATTGAAGGGCAGGCTAGCAGCAAATCTAGCTACTTTATTATAGCAGAGCTCAATTTTGGTTTGAAGAGAGATCTGTATATTGGTGAGAATTATGGTGGCATAAAATAAGTATGGAAGGAGAAAGGCTTTTGCAAGTGTTGCTCTAGAATTGCTTGTGAGGAATTGACTTGATCTGTACAGCAAACCAAGTTTCTGATGAGTTATTTGTATGCAGTTTTAAATATGAAGGTTAAATTTCATGTGATCATCAATTATTTATTTATTTTTATTTTATTTAACATTTGTTAACTGGGAAAGTCCGACTTGGAACAAAACCAATTTTCAGTGGAGGACTGGGGAGAAACGCTCCAGATGCATGTATTTAAATTATAACACCAAGTAGCTTGGTATCCGACACAACTTCTATCTGCATGTTATTAAGAGAGGATATAGTAAAGGTGTCCTTAAGGGGAGTTAGGGATTTAGGAAGAAATTGGAGAAGTTTGGGCTTTTGGAGGTTTTAAGAGTAGTTAATTCTCTCTGAGACAGTTTTCATTAGAACAAAAAGTATTTTAGGTGATGGTTTGCATATGTCTGAGGATGTTATTGGAGCAGATAAACGTGGAATAATGTGCTTATTATATAAGTGTGGCTTCCTTTGAGGAGGGGTGGAGATATTGATAAATATAATAAAGAGAAGGGGACCAAACATAGAGTCGTGAGGAACATCAGTGTTAACTGGGAGAAAGAAGGAATACGAAGTGAGACAATTAACTGATTGTAGTTGGTTGGAAAGATAGCTTGAGAACCAGTGATAGACCCATAGCAGACATTTTAGAGAGTAGTATGGAGTGAAAAACTGTGTCAAAGGCTTTAGAGAGGTCACGAAAGAAGGAAGGGACTAGCATGTTGTTATCTTTGGCTTTAATGATGTCTGTGAAAGCTACCAAGGCAGTTGTAGTACTATGATAAGGTGAAAGCCATGTTGGGCTGGGGATAGTAGGTTTTCTGAGAGTGAATATTGAAGGAGTTATTTGTGAATATGCTTTTCTAGAATCTTGCAGGTGGAAGACAGGATAGCAATGGGTCTAAAGTTAGTGATTTCTAAGGAGTTGCCTCCTTTCTGAATGGTATAACATTTCTTCCACAGAGATGGACCAGTTAATTACTATAGTGACTGGATAAGCAACAGAAAGAGAGGCAAATTTCAGATATTTGGAAGGAAGATTATTTACAGGTGATAGTGCAGGGTTTAAGTTTTCTTAATAGATTTTTTATGTAAGAGGTAGGATAGGCTTGAGGGAGAAAGTGGAGTTATTTGTATTGACAGGTAAGACTGAGGTAGCAGAGTTTTATAAGAAATTGTCAATTAGAGAAGCTGTAAAGTCTGTGAAGTAAGAATTAAATTTGAAAGTGACTTCAGGTAGAGCGATATCTGGACAAGGGTTTGGAGAACTAGATATGCCAGGATATAAGATGTTCTTTAGGACCAGAATTTTTAGGGTTCATTTTTCGTTTTTTGAGGGGTATAAGTAGTATTGGTTTTGTCAATAGTAATGTAAAAGATTATGATCAGGCTGCTGATCATTACTCACTTATGTGTTCATGAGATAGGTGCCAAAACATTCACCTTGACAGCGAAGCTCGAAAGGTGAATCTTGGCATCCATATGGAGAACACATAATACAAAGTTATGATTGGTGAAACAATTATAATTCTTAGTAGTGCATGCAGCTTTATTTGTTCCATGTACTGTTACTTAAGGGAAAAAAATTGCTAAGTGTTTTGCTGGTCTTTCAAAGCCATAAAACACTTAGGGAGTGCTGTTAGAAAGTCAGTGTGATGCACTCCTTTATGTTTACACTCACCTCCATAGTCCAGATTTTCACAGAAAGTCCAGGTTATTGCTTCATATGTTTAGTCTGTTCCTCATAAAATTCTGAGGTTTTTGAACAACCACTGAGGAATGAAGTCACTAAATAATGGCATATTTTTGAGTTTCAGAGTTTGTATCCTTCAGTTTATGCAGGTTAGCACATCCTATTGTTCTAGCAACTTTTTAAGTTTTTTAGGAACAGATTAAGGGTTCAGAAAGTAGGCAGAAACAAATATTTTATTCTGCCACTGTCATTTGCAAGCTGTTACAGGCAGATTTTTACTGCCGAGTGCTAGACCAGACCTTAACAACTTTAGCAGGAAGTGCTTAACAATTGTTAAGGTCGGGTCGCGCACCACTCTGGCGCTTAACTGATTTGTCCGAGCATAATCACTGCACTCCATGTACTGCATGTGTTTTAGTGAGGTCCCTAAGTTTCGTTTAATTTTGTTGGCCTACGGAGGAGTTTGTCTTTGTTAATTTTCTCTGCAGTTTGTCTCTATTATGCATTAGGCTCCTGGTGGAGTGAAATAGCCATGGTACATTCTTGGATTTTACTCTTTTTCTTCTGATGAGTGCAAGGCTGTTAAGAAATTCAAGGAAAATTGTTTTAATTTTGAAAACTGCCTTATCTAATTGTGAGAAGTATTAGATGGACCAGTTAATGCATTATAGAGTATTGTTAAATTTCTCTAGGGTTGAAGTTTGTAAGATTATGACTTTCTTTATAGAGAAAATTTTGAGAATGATATGAAACTAATATTTGAACAGTAATGGAAAGATGCTTACTGAAAGATTCTGGGAGGGTACAAGTTAAAAATTAATCTAGGATGGAACCAGTGTTTAAGGCAGGGTTGAAGCAAGTGGGAGAGATAATTAGCTGAGAGAATCCATAAAGGTTAATGTTATTAGAGGGGTAGTCAGTTATAAGGGTTTGCCAGTCAATGTCAACATCACCGAGAATCAGTGTCTCATATGATATTGAGGAAGATATCAGGTGAAAGATATCTCCCAGAAAAGAGATATTTTCTGGGAGAATGTGTATGGCAATGATACATAATATTTTATGACTGTTTATTTTAAAGTTAGAAAATAAGAGTTCAGCAGGGAAGAATATAGAACTAGAAATGACTGAGGGAGAAATAATAATTTGCAAGCATTGCTTCCTAAGTGGATGTGTTGTGACACATTTAACTTATTCCATGACATCAGCAGCTAGTGCACACTTCAAGAGAATGTGAGGGTAGATAGGCAAGGGTTTGAATCCAATCTGTTGTATGTTGTGTCAGTGTGTTAACTTAGGTGGAGACATTGAAGTATTGCTTTCTAATCAGATTTTGCCAATAATGGTTAAGGTCTTAACCTCTCAAATTCAAGGTGTAGGCTTTAATTCTGACCTCTGTCTATTGGTTAGGCTTGTAATTATCTGCAGACTGATAACCTAGTATTTAACTATGAATCTATGTATGGAGGTGATTTTTAGGATGGCTTATCAGAATTTCTAGGTCTGATAAATACAAGAATGTGAGAATAGTATGTGTATGAATTGTGATGTGTCATCTTTTCAGAAGTAAAGCAATATATAGATGCCCATCATTCTCAGTTCTGCAGTAGTCTATAGATATTTGGGTTATATCATGTCCAAGATATAATGACCGGCCAATTCTCAAAGTCTGTGGATCCCCTCCACACATATGCACAGGCTGCTGTGTCTGAAGATCTCTTGGGTGCCAGTTTCTTAAGTGATTTCTTGCTTCCCTTAGGAGAAAGAGAACCTCTGGGCTTCACTGGATCATTAGTCAGCACTAATCTTCCATTTGTGGCAGATAAGTCCCCTTTAGGGTTACCTTCCACACAGAAATTATATTTCTTTCTATTTTTTATATGAATTGGGACCTGGTCTCTTTAAGAATACCAGCAATCTAGTGTATTGATGTTTTAGCAGAAATGTCCTTCAGAAATGTCTTATCAGATTACTTGTTTTTAGTAGCTGGGGTTAATTATGTTTGGAGCACTTTATATACAAAAATTGTGCCGCTTTTGTACATTTTATGAGTGAAATGAAGGGATTATATCTTTAAAAGGATTGTAAGTGTATTTTGATGTCTGTGTACATATTGTGACAACTTGCCTTCCTTTTTAATTAGTTCAATGGAACTTTCTGTGAATTGCATTGTGTTATCTATTCAAAAGGGAACTAAAGG